>NW_028270139.1:73477710-73779376 GCF_037043375.1 Chiloscyllium plagiosum | reverse complement strand
TGCTCAGGTATGAATTAAGTAGTAATATTTTCGGTGTAGTTATGTTTTATTACAGGTAGTTCTTCTTTAACACGCGTTTGTTGAACACTATTTGGTTGTAAAGTGATTTGTGAATTGTGGACTTTTTTTTTAATAAAGCAAACTCCTATTTGCTGTTGCACAATTCCATCCCCAGCACCAGCAAAACCCGACTTCAGGATCCCCTGTCCGCAAAATGCGAATTTAGTGTGATCAGCTAAAACAGGAAAGCAATCAGCTCTGCATGCCTTGAAATTTAGCTTGAAACTGGGAATTGTAGTCTACTTTCAGAAGAAATTTTATTTTAAACCGGAGGAGAATCTTGAGAAGGACTGGATTTCCACGTTAACATCACGTGGCCAGTTGGCTTGCGCACTTTCTGGTGAAGAGATTCGTGAAAGTTACAATGCTGTAGTCAGTGATTTGAGTGTTAAAACTGTTAAGTTTACTGTATTATTTCACTAAAATTTATGATATAACGATTTACTCAGACTGTGCTATCGTTTGTGTTAGGCAACTAGTATTTTTGTTTTGATTTTTATTGATATTTTCGGTGGTGCACCGCAAACCGGTTTTTCCCATCGGCCTCATTATTTATATTGCATGACTTTCTATAATGCGGTGTCACATGCAAACACAACAACTGCATTATAGAAGAACTACCTGTATTAACAATTTTGACTTTATTGGAAACAGCCTGCTAATTGACCACAGTTTTTAGTGGAATACCTGTTCTTGTATAGTTTGTATATTGCACGAAAGTTTGTGAGAAGATTTGTAGCTCGGGTGCTCGTTGTTGTGGTTCTGTTCGCCGAGCTGGGAATTTGTGTTGCAGACGTTTCGTCCCCTGTCTAGGTGACATCCTCAGTGCTTGGGAGCCTCCTGTGAAGCGCTTCTGTGATCTTTCCTCCGGCATTTGTATCCGGTTTGAATCTGTCGCTTCCAGTTGTCAGTTCCAGCTGTCCGTTGCAGTGGCCGGTATATTGGGTCCAGATCAATGTGCTTATTGATTGAATCTGTGGCACTCATCCACACTTTTTGTCTCTGTCAGTCTCTCACTCTCTTTTCTGAATCTCTCTTTTCTGTCTCACTCTCACATGTGTTCTCTGTCTGTCTGTCTCTCTTTCTGTCTGTCTCTCTCTCTGTCTGTCTGTCTCTCTCTCTCTCTCTTTCTCTCTCTCTCATGAGTGCTCTGTCTGTCTCACACTGTTTGTCTGTCTCTCTCACGTGGAGAAAGTGAGGTCTGCAGATGCTGGAGATCAAAGTTGAAACTTTATTGCTGGAACAGCACAGCAGGTCAGGCAGCATCCAGGGAACAGGAGATTCGACGTTTCGGGCACAGGCCCTTCTTCTGAAGAAGGGCCTGTGCCCGAAACGTCGAATCTCCTGTTCCCTGGATGCTGCCTGACCTGCTGTGCTGTTCCAGCAATAAAGTTTCAACTCTCTCACGTGTGCATGCGCTCGCTCGCTCTCTCTCTCTCTCTCTCTCTCTGTCACTCCACACACACACACACACACACACACACACACACACAGTCTTTCTCTCACTCTCTTTCCATAGTTTTCCTGCCACCACCCCCACCCAATCTGTCTGTCTGTCTCAATTACTAAATCATTCCTTCCTCTTTGTATTACTGCAAACCCTGCATGTCCCTACATTGCAGACCATAGTCTTCAGTGCTTTACTGTGTCTTCATATGCATCTGTTTCACCCTTTTATTTCTCCCTGTTACCTGTGCTCCCTCCTTCACTAATGTTCTATGCATGCTTTGAAAGTCCCATAAAAATAAATCCTTTTGTTTATGCTAACTCTGCGTGGTGCATTTTCTAGTTGAAAGGATCTACGTTAACTTCATTGTTTGAGTTTGGGAGATTTGTTTACATGTTGATTGTTTGGGCATATAGACCTAATGAGGTCAGGATTCTTTGGAACAAAATTTCAAGAGTTATTTCCAGCTTCTGCCTCAAACTATCCACAGGCACTCCCTCAGATGTAAGTTAGCAGTGCAAGTATTAGGATAACTAACCCACAGGGGGCAGTGGAGAATAAGTAATGCTGTATGGAAAAGGGTCTAGGGAAGTGACAGCGAAGACAATGTTGACAATTTAATTTAATACAAAAGGCATAACTACCAGATGCTGGAAAACAACTCATGTAATTCCTATATTTACAAAGTAAGAGAATATATAAACACAAAATATAATAATGCATATCCTTCTAAAGGCAGAATCTTGCTTAACCAATCACATTGAAGTTTGAGAATTTTATAATGGAAAGAGTAGAGAGTATGCAATGGATACAATTCATCAAGATTTTCAAATGCCTCGAAATGCCACATGATAGACTGATGAATCATAAAGATTAGAGGTGACAAAATTGATTTGTTTCTGGCTTCAAATTAAAGGGGGAACTGGGTGTCAAATTCAGAGTGGCAGCAATGGGAAATTGTGTTCCACTAATATTAGTACGAGGATAAGTTCAAAATTTGGATTTACAGTTTGGATATAGGAAACAAAAATACATCCTTCAAATTGTGTATAAGCCAAATTGAATGGATAATCAGTATTGAGGGTGACTACATTTCATTACAGGAGAATATTAGTAAACTTGCAGAAAAGGCTTATAAATGGCAAATCAAGTTCAGAACACAAATGTGAGCTACTATATTTGGTAGGAAGAATACGGAACATTTTTTGGAAGGTGCAAGTCTAGTGAGGTTAGAAGAAGAAAGGAATCTTTTGGTTAACCTCAGTTTAGCATTAAGGACATAACCCGCAAAACAACCATTAGGCTTTTGTTTTAGTGGGACAGAATTGAAAAGTGAGCAAGTTATGCTAAATCTGTATTGAACTATTTTTAGACCACCTTTAGAATACTGTACACACTAGAATGAGTATATAGAGGAACTGAAGATGGCCCACAGATCTTACAAGAAATGTGTGGATATGCTTGTCACTGAAGGGTTAATAGACTGGATCTCTTTTTTTTCTTGGAAAAAACAAAACTGAGGGAAAATCTTTAAAAAAAGTTTTGCTGGCAGATCGAAAGAGACAATGTGATCTTTTAAGGGGAAGAGGTGAACTAATGGCTGTGATGGTCATCGTATGTATGACGGTCATCAATATACGATGGTCACCAAGAAATCAGAAGGAATGTCTTTACCGGGAGAGTGAGCTGAACATGGAATTTTGCTACCCCAAGGTATAGATTAGACAACCAATTTTGATCTTTTTCACAGGAAGCTAAAAAAAATCTGAAGAAATAAAGAGCAGGGGGCTATTTTAACAGTTATTTGAAGTAGGAACCTCACTTGGAGTTTGAATGCTGGTGTGGGCATATTGATTGTGTAGCTAGTTTCAGTGACATAAATACGATACAACTATATAACAATAAACCTTAAAACTGAACTGTATTGTATATAAATACTTAGAGGTTCAGCTACATTGTTTTTGTTTTAACAACAGGAACGGCTCGATTTTGCAATGAAAGAAATCATATTTGATCTACTTTGTGTCGGAAAGCCATCAAAAACATTTGCTATTAATCCAGAGGTAAGACTAGGATAGACTGTTGAATTTTTCCAATGACGTTTGGCAAATGAAGAAATAAGTATATCAGTTGAGGGAACACGTAGTTGTTTGGGATATTATGATCCATTGTGTTACGATAAGTTGTACTGACGTTTTGTGACATTTTCCCAATGAAATGAAAATCCAACTGGTAGATGCTGTGATAAATGCTGGAACAATACATTGTTGCTCAAGTCCCACTATTACTTGTATCACAACATAAATTAAAAATGCTTTTTCCAGTTACCGAGGTGATCAATTAAATGCCTTCTCCATATTAGATTTTAAACAACAAAATCTATCAACCAGGTTTCTTAACAAGCACAATTATTATTATCAAAACTAAGTTTATTCAATGAAAATTCAACAGTTAGTTTACAGAATGACAGTAATATCAAAGTATAAATACTTATTAAAAATCCAAAAGAACTGAGGATGTTGTAATTCGGAAACAAATACAGAAGCTCAGGAGGTATGGCAGCATCTATGGAGAGAAATCAGAGTTAATCCGGTGACCCTTGCTCAGAACTGATGGTAGCTAGGAAAATGTTCGTTTATATGCAGAAGAAAAGGGATAAGGAGTAAACAATAGGTGGGGATAGAGCCCAAAGAGAGAAGAATAGTTGGATAGACAAAGGAGTTGATAACGATCTGGTTGGGAGCGTAATTAGCTGTTAATGGAGACTGTTAGTGGCTAACAATAGGTCGTGTGTGTGGTAGCAGGTTAAGACATGGGAGAGTTCAGGCCCTGTAATTATTGAACT
Source organism: Chiloscyllium plagiosum (assembly GCF_037043375.1). NCBI lineage: Eukaryota > Metazoa > Chordata > Chondrichthyes > Orectolobiformes > Hemiscylliidae > Chiloscyllium > Chiloscyllium plagiosum. Next base: position 73,775,024 of record NW_028270139.1, on the reverse strand, counting down.
CTGTATTGACTCCGAAGGGCTACAGGGTGCCAAAGTGGAAAGTGAGGTGTTGTTCCTTTGGCTTATGCTGAGCTTCGTTGGAGCACTGCAGCAAACCTGAGACACTGATGTTGGCCAGGGAACAGGGTGGTGTGTTGAAGTGCAAGCCAACATTGAAGTTCAGGGTCTTTTTTGCAGACAAACGTAGATGTTCTGTGTAGCGGCCACCCAGTCTACACTTCGTTTCCCAGTGTAGAGGGGACCACGTTATGAGCAGTGAATATAGTAGATGAATTGTGAGAAGTGCAGGTAAAGTGCTGCTTTACCTGGAAGGTATGTTTGGGCCCTTGGATACTGAGGAGGGAGGAGGTAAGTGGGCAGGTGTTGCACCTTCGGTGGTTGCAGGAGAAGGTGCCTTGAGTAGTTGGGGGGTGATGTTGGGAGTGAAGGAAGAGTCGACCAGGGTGTCCCAGAGGAAACACTCCCTGCAGAAGGCAGACAAGAGTAGTGAGGAGAATATGAGCTGGCACTCAGCCTCTGCAATGTAGAGGTCATTCCATCAAATTATGACAGCACCACCCCTATTGGCAGGTTTAATAACAAAGTTGGGGTTGGATCTAAACACACTGCATGCAGTCAGTTCAGAGGGAGATAAGGTGGATTGGGTTGGGGCCAGAGAAATTGCGGCAACCGATGTTAGGTCAACAATTTGGGCAGCACGGTGGCACAGTGGTTAGCACTGCTGCCTCACAGCGCCAGAGACCTGGGTTCAATTCCCGCCTCAGGCGACTGACTGTGTGGAGTTTGCACGTTCTCCCCGTGTCTGCGTGGGTTTCCTCCGGGTGCTCCGGTTTCCTCCCACAGTCCAAAGATGTGCAGGTCAGGTGAATTGGCCATGCTAAATTGCCCGTAGTGTTAGGTAAGGGGTAAATGTAGGGATATGGGTGGGTTGCGCTTCGGCGGGGCGGTGTGGACTTGTTGGGCCGAAGGGCCTGTTTCCACACTGTAAGTAATCTAATCTAATTCTCAATGAACAGATGGAGTGCAAGTAAAAGGTGAGCACTTTGGTGGTAGTGACCATAATTAGTTACGTTTACAATAGCAATGGGGGAAAGGCAATTATGATGCAATTAGGCAAGATTTAGGATGCATAGGATGGGAAGGAAACTACAGGGATGGACACACTTGAAATGTGCAGCTCATTCAAGGAACAGATACTGTGGGCCCTTGACAAGTATATACTTATCAGGCAGGGAGGTAGTGTTGAGAGAAGGAGCCATGGTTTACTAAAGAAGTTGAAGCTCTTGTCAAGAGGAAGAAAGCTTATGTGAGGATGAGGTGTGAACACTCAGATAGTGGGCTTGCTCTGTTAGCCAGAAAAGATCAAAAGAAAGAGCTAAAAAGAGCCAGAAGGGGACATGAGAGGTTGTTGGCGGATAGGATCACGGAAAACCCCAAGGCCTTCTGTAGGTATTTCAGGAATAAAAGAATGACTAGAGTAAGATTAGGGCCAATCAAAGATAGTAGTGGGAAGTTGTGTGTGGAATCTGAGGTCATGGGGAAGCGCTTAATTAATACTTTTCATCAGTGTTCACATTGGAAAAGGGCAATGTTAGTGAGAAAGTGGAGATCCATGCTACAAGACTAGATGGGATTGAGGTTGACAAAGAGGAGGTTTTAACAATTTTGGAGGACATGAAAATATATAAGACCCCTCGGCTGAATGGGATTTATCCTTGGATTCTCTGCAAAGCCAAGGAGGAGATTACAGAGCCTTTGGCTTTGATCTTTGTCATCATTGTCGACAGGAGTAGTGCCAGAAGACTGGGGGGTAGCAAATGTTGTTTCCTTGTTTAAGAAGGAGAGTTGGGTCAACCCTGGTAATTATAGGCCAGTGAACCTTACTTTGGTTGTGGGTAAGGTGTTGGAAAGGTTAAAAGAGAGAGGATTCATAATCATCTGGAGAGGAATAATTTGATTAGAGATAGTCAACACAGTTTTGTGAAGGATAGATTGTGCCTCACTAACCTTTATTGAGTTCTTTGAGAAGGTGACCAAACAGCTGGATGAAGATAACGCGGTTGATGTGGTGTATGTGGACTTCAGTAAGGCATTTGATAAGGTTCCACACAGTAAGCTATTGCACAAAATATGGAGTTTCGGGATTGAAGGTGAATTAGCAGTTTGGACCAGAAATTGCTAGCTGAAAGAAGACAAAGGTTGTTGGTTGATAGAAAGTGTTCATCCTGGAGCTCAGTTACCAGTGGTGTGCCACAAGGATCTGTTTTGGGGCCACGGCTGTTTGTCGTTTCTTTTTTATAAATCATCTGGATGTGGGCGTAGAAGGATGGGTCAGTAAATTTGTGGATGACATGAAGGTAGGCAGAGTTGTGGATAGTGCTGAAGGTTGATGTGGATTGCAGAGGGACATAGATAAGCTGCAGAGCTGGCTGAGAGATGGCAAATGGAGTTTAATGCGGAAAAATGTGAGGTAGTTCACTTCAGAAGAAATAACAGGAATGCAGAGTACTAGATTTATGGTAAAATTCTTGGCAGTGTAGATGAACTCAGAGATCTGTGTCTGGGTGCATAAATCCCTGAAAGTTGCCAACCAGGTTGATAATGGTTGTTAAGAAGGCATATGGTGTGCTGGCGTTTATTGTTAGGGGGATTGAGGTTCGGAGCCATGAGGTCATGCTTCAGCTGTATGAGACACTGCTAAGGCCGCACCTGGAGTATTACATACAGTTCTGGTCACTGTGTTATAGGAACGATGTGGAAGCTTTGGAAAGGGTTCAGAGAAGATTTGCTAGGATGTTGCCTGGTATGGATGGGAGGTCTTAAGAGGAAAGGTTAAATGAACTGAGGCTGTTTTCGTTGGAGAGAAGAAGGTTGAGAGGCGACTTAAGACGTATAAGATAATCAGAGGGTTCGATAGGGTGAACAGTGAGAGCCTTTTTCCTTGGATAGTGAAGGCTAACAAGAGGGGACATAGCTGTAAATTGATGGGTGCTTCATTTAGGACAAATATTAGGGGTAGTTTCTTCACTCAGTAGGGACGTGGAATGGCCTGCCTGCAACTGACGTTAAGGGAATTTAAATGGGCATTGGACATACATATGGATAATAGTGGAATGGTGTAAGTTAGATGGGCATCAGATTATTTTCACAAGTCGGCGCAACATCAAGGGCCAAAGGACCTGTACTGCGCTGTAATGTTCTATGTTCTAAAAGGCCAGAGGGAGGGTTCCAAATGGAGGGAAAATGTTGGAACTGGGCGAAGGAATCTGTGGGAAGGGGAGAGAACTCTTGCCCAAAGAAATGGGCATGGATTTGAAGACGATAGAAGAAGATGGAGTACTTATCCCTCTAAATATCGCAAAGACAAACGTGCAGATTCTTCAGGAATAGAAAAGGAAAGATTTCTTGACAGAGATTTGCTTCCTGAACAAAAGCACTTAAACAGGTTATTCTCAAAGTTAGAAGGATCAAATCTAGAATGTTCCAGAGTCAGCAGCTCTGATGTTCTGCACTTGTGGTTATGCACTGTTGTCTCTAAAGTCTTAGAGACACAGCTTGCTCAGGAAGTACAACCTTAAGGTTCCTTCAATCACATTTGCAAAAAAATAACAAGTATCACCCTAAACCACACAAGGGTTTTTTTTATTGTCTGTGATGGGAGAGGTCAGATGGGCAATTTGTTCTAGGCACACCCAGCTCCAACTTCGCTAGTTCTAAACAAACTATCCTCCAACTGAGCTACATAAAACAAGAACTTACGTAAGACATTCACTGTTGAAAACAGCCCCAGCAAGCCTCGAAAGTAACTTGAACAGTTAGCTCGAGTCATAAAAACATAAAAACTAGGAGTAGGCCTCTCAGCCCTTTCAGCCAGCTGTGCCATTCATTAGGATCATGGTTGATTTTCTATCCCACTTTCTTCTCATACCCCTTGATTCCATTAAAATCTAAAACTCTATCTCTTTCTTGAATATATTCAGTGACTTGGCCTCTGCAACTTTCCATGATAGAGAGATCTACAGGTGCACTATTTTTGAGTAAAGAATCTTTTCCTCATCCTGAGATTCTGTTCCCTGATTCTCGGCTCCCAAATCAGGGAAATTGTCTTCCCTGCATCTTGTCTGTCCAGCCTTGATAGAATTTTATATGCTTCAATCTGGTTCTCTGTCATTCCTTCTCAACTCCAGTGAATACAGGCCCTGTTAAACTAATCTCTCCTTATTGGTCATGCCAAGTATCAGCCGAGTGAACTCTCTGCAATACCTCTTTGGTAAATATGTTGTTTGCTTATTGTGCCCCCTGCATGGTGAGCTTTCTGCTTGCCGCTGTGGTAAGGACTGCATGGTGGGACGAGGTTCTTAAGTGGGTACCTTCACCTTTCCATCTGATTAAATGACTCTCCACTACCAAACTTGCCACCAGGCTTGGTACAAGTTTTCATCCGTTGTTTAACGTATTCTTCCCATCACAATGATTATCTTTTTGGGCTCAAAATTCTTTCTCTCACCACAAATGTGGCCCAGACCTGCTATCTTTATGCAGCACTTAGTTTTAAAATACAGTATCCAGATATCCAGTATCCACAGTACTTTACGTTCATCTTTGCTTGCTGCTGTGCATTTGGCAATCTAACCTCACCCATTTGCCCCAATATATTCCCACTTTGTCTTTTCAAAATGTCAAATACTGTGGAATATTTAGATCCCAACCTTGGCTTTTACATCAAAGTAATTCCTCTCTCTTTGTGCCATTAATTTGCCATTTTATTATACATCCCTTATATATTCAGATAAGGAACCTTTAATTTTACCATTTTGCTACCTTTCTTTGTCCGAACATACTCAGTTTGCATTGTTTGCTTCTAGATCACTGTTGTGGACAATGATTATTGCAGAGTAATTTCAGACATTACACATTTGTTGTTTTTGCCTCAGCTGGCACATTGAATGTTGCCTATGGAAATATAGTGAGTGCAATCCAGGGTGCAGTGTAAACCAATTAGAGGAATAAATTAGTGAAACATGTGTCATCGAAAACTTTGTTTAAATCAAATGTTTTTCCGTGCCACGATACATGTCTGCACACTAATTGTAGGTGCAAACCTGTTTTTATCAAATGTTTTTATATAGAAGAATCAATTGTGTGCCATAGTTATATTCCCAGAAGTGCAGTGATATTGTGTTGATATTTAGTTAAAAGATGAAATAAAAACAAAACTGGAAAATTTGAATCTTTCATTCATGAACACTTGCTCTTTGGGCAAGGAAATAATCTTGAAACTGGAGCAAAGCTGCTATCTTGATTTTATTGAACTGTCCAGTCAGTAGTTTAACACTGTTTCATTGTTATTTGATTGAAATAGTTTTTAAACTATTCATTCAAAACTAGTGAAGATAAAACTACTGATAAAAGATCCAATTCAATTTCTGCCACAAGTTGAGTCAGGTTTGACTATGATTAAATTTGAAAGAACTGACAATTTCTCCTTGTTACATATTTCTGTTGCAGAGAATGAACATAGGTTTGAGAGCATTTCTAGTAATTGCAGATAGTTTGCAACAAAAGGATGGAGAGCCTCCAATGCCAACAACAGGAGTTGTCCTTCCATCAGGAAGTACATTGCGAGTAAAGAAAATCTTCCTGAACAAAACCCTCACAGACGAAGAAGCTAAAGTGATAGGTTGGTTTATATACTTGGACATATGTTTTTGTGTATGTTCGTCTCTCTTTTTGTCTGGGTGAAGACTTTTTTTGTATTTTTGTTTGAAATATGCTCCTCTGTTTCATGTGCACGCAATTGTCATAAATGAGCTGTTGGTCTATCATAATCACTGCGTGCATTTTAATTGCCCAGTTCTGAAATAGTGAGCTGTAGCTTGAACAGAATTTGCTGGTTGAGATGTCTTGAATGAAGATGTAGTTAATACCTAAAACAGGAGAATGACTGCTTCTACTATATGGATTAAAGTAATTAATTGATAAGTAAACAGCACCAAAAACACAACAACAGGGCCAAGTGTCCATTGGTTACTTTAATGACCTGGGCAGAGTTGTCTGAAGGTGTTCATAAGACTAAAATTTAAAGTGTGAGGTATTCCAATATCTAGTTAAGCATATGTTTCATCGAACTGTTGTGCTAAGACACCAATCACTTCATTCAAAGTAGTCATCTCTTGTAAAACTAGTTACGAGATGAAATTGGTGGTATTGGTGTCATTCCGCCAATTGTGCTGGTGTCAGAGCATTTGACCAATTACTTGTTCTGAGGAAGGGTCACCAGCACCAAAACGTTAACTCCCTGATTTCTCTCGACAGATTTTGAGCTTTTCCAGCAACTTTTGCTTTTGTTTCTGATTTACAGCATCAACAGTTCTTTTGGTTTTTACTTATTTTGTTCGTGTTACAATTCAAACAAGATTCCAAGATGGTGTTAATCATGGATTTCCTGTAATCAGTTGTATTTGTTTATCTTGTTCATTTGCACTTCTGAACTTGAGAACAAATGTCACATACCAGTGCAAAGTGATGAGAGGTCTGCAATGATGGAAGTGCTGACCACTTTTAGGCAAGTTTCAACATCAGGCTCCAATTGCCTGCACTTGTAGGTGCAAAAGATAGCATGACACTTTTGGACATAAGTGGAGGATATAACTCCAATGTCCGGGCTCTTATGGCTGTTTTTGCTGACACCGAGGAACACGTGTGGCATGCTGAAGGGAGATGCTTGTTGAGTAAATGAAATCTTTTGATGAGCAGTCACTTTTGTCCTGTAGGAAACATGGTAACCTGTCTGTAATCCACAAATAGAAATATGATAACAACCAGATAATCAGCTCTTTTTCTGATCAGGAGGAGGGTTGTGAGGTTGGATTGGGGAGAAAGCCAGGCACGAGTACAGGGTGGGGACAAGAAAGGGAGAAATATCCCTCCTTCACCATTCTTGGAGGTCTTTTCTGCTGCCAAACTCTTCCCTCCCACCCCTCTTCATCCCCTTCCCGCCATGCTACTTTCCCTTCCTCCCTTTCATAGTGCAGGATGACCTTACTTAACGTCAGGTTTTCAGGAATGGTGTAATGCTAAATAGTGGGTTTTAGCTTCTTAACTCCCTTCCAAGACTCCTTGCGCTCCACCGAACTCAGACATAGTTCTCTCAAGCCCAACGTGGGAGTTACATGGGAATTATCAGGCAACCAGCCGTGACAGTGAAAAAGAACAGCATGCATATGCAAATTGAACACGGTACATCCAGCAGAACTAGGAAAATCATAAACCATAAATTAGCCAAAATGAATTATCGTGATAAATTCTAATTCTTCATGATCACATAGCAAAACGAGCAGAACAAGGCTTCATTAGCTATAAAGTATTTTTTGACATTTGGGCAGTTATGAACAGTACTATGTAAATGCAAGTCTTTCCTTTTGTTTTGCAATCTGATGGCTATATACTGCGTAAGACTCCTGTCAGTGGAGGGTTTTCCTTTCAATTTTATGAGGGCTCCTTGATACTGCACCTCATCAGGCTGCCTTTATGTCAAAGACAGTCAATTTCACTTCACCTCTGAAATTCAGTTATTTTCCTCATATTTAGAGAATGGTTGGAATTTAGGTTAGAGCTGAGTGGTCCTATTGGAACACAACTTGAGGGCTGGTGAATAAGTGCCATTGATATTTTCTGTCCCTTTGAGGATTGAGACCAATAAGGCAGCAATTGACCAGATTTTGCTTTTTGTGAACTACCTCAACAATTTTTTTACATGGTGATACATGTGCTAGTGTTGTAGCTGCATTGGAATAGCTTGACTAGGGACAAATTTTGACCTGCATATCAGTTTTCACCATTATACCTGGAACATTTCTGACTTTGCAAAAGGTTGCCCAATAAACTCTTATAATACATTTAGCAGAGGCTTTCTATTTTCTGACATTGTTTACATCTGGCATCAATTCAAGAGGATTGCCTTATGCGTATAGCAATGAAGTCAGCAAACCGGGTTATCACACTGAAGCATCTTTACAGCAAACCACCAGCAAGCTAAAACACTGAATTGTTTACTCTTAATTGAAGTTTTCAGGCAGCAAATTAGATTTAAGATTGAAGCTAAGATTTTGTAAACAATAACTTCTGAAATTTGTGGATTTTTAATCGTGGAGAAATTTGATATTACATGAATACATGTATTTTAATCAACCTGTTTACATGTGTTATGACACACCTCTGGAGCAAGTGGGCCTTGAAACTCAGGCCTTCTGAGTTAAGGACATTATCACTGTGCCTCTAAAGCCCCAAGTTCTACAAATATAAGGATAGCATTTCAAAGCCATTCATTATGTTAGCTGTTATAATGAAGTTAGTATGTCATTATAAACTATCTTACAGTTCCTTCAATGAAAACAAAAGAAATTTCTGGAAAATGTCAGCAAGTCAAAACAGTTTTGAAGAAGGATCACTGGACCCAAAACTACCGCTGCTGGCTGTGCATTCTAAACAGTCACTACTTTGTGTAAAGAACCTACCTCTGATATCTCCGCTAAACCTTTCTCCAGTCACCTTAAAATTATGCCCTGTCGTGCTAGCCATCTGTGCCCTGGGAAAATGTATTTGGCTATCCACTCAAACTATGCCTCTCATCATCTTGTACACCTCTATCAAGTCACCTCTCATCCTTCTTCACTCCAATGAGAAAAGCCTTAGCTTCCTCAACCTTTCTTCATAAGACATGCCCTCCAATCCAAACAGCATCCTGGTAAATCCCCTCTGCACCCTCTCTAAAGCTTCCACATCCTACAATAAGGTAACTAGAACTGAACACCATATTCCAACTGTGGTCTAACCAGGGCTTTATAGAGCTGCAGTATAACCTCGTGGCTGTTAAACCCAGTCCCCTTGCTAATGAAAGTCAACACATCATACACATTCTTAACAAACCTATCAAGTTGGGTGGCAACTTTGAGGGATCTATTGACATGTACCCCAAGATCCTCCTGTTCCTCCATACTACCAAGAATCCTGCCCTTAATCCTGTAATCTGCATTCAAATTTGACCTTCCACAATGAATCACTTCACAGTTTTCCAGGTTGAATTTCATCCGCCACTTCTCAGCCCAGCTCTGCGTTCTGTCAATGTCCCATTGCAACCTACAACAGCCCTCCACACTATCCACAATTCCACCAACCTTCATGTCATCGGCAAACTTACCTACCCTTCCACTTCGTCATCAAAGTTATTTATAAAAATCACAAAGAGCAGAGGTCCAGGAACAGATCCCTGCAGAAAAGCACTAGTCACCGAGCTCCAGGCTGAATACTTTCCATCTGCTGCCACCCTCTGTCTTCTATGGGCCAGCCAATTCTGTATCCAGACAACCAAATTTCCCTGTATCTAATGCCTCCTTACTTTCTGAATGAGCTTACCATGGGGAACCTTATCAAACACCTTGCTAAAATCCATATACATCCACTGCTCTACCTTCATCAATGTGTTTTGTCAGATCCTCAAAGAATTCAGTAAGGTTTGTGAGGCATAACCTGCCCCTCACAAAGCCATGCTGACTATCTCTAATCAAGCTATGCTTTTGCAAATAATTATAAATCCTGTCTCTCGGAATCCTCTCCAATAATGTGTCCACCACCAACGTAAGACTGACTGTTCTGTAATTCCCAGGGTCATCCCTATTCCCTTTCTTGAACCAAGGAATAACATTTGCCACCCTCCAATCATCTGGTCCCACACCAGTGGACAGTGAGGACACAAAGGTCATCAACAAAGGCACAGCAATCTCTTCCCTCGCTTCCTGTAGTAACCTTGGATATATCCCGTCTGGCCTGGTCACTTATCTATCCTCAAGTTTTTTCGAAGTTTCCAGCACATCTTCCTCTTTAACATCAACCTGTTTAAGTGTATCAGCTGTTTCACACAATCCTCACAAATGACAAGGTCCCTCTCAGTTGTGAATACTGAAGCAAAGTATTCATTAAGCACTTCCACCGACTCCAGGCTCAAGTTCCCTCTGTTATCCCTGATCAGCCCTACTCTCACTCTAGCCATCCTCTTGTTCCTCACATAAACGCCTTGGGTTTTTCCTTAATCCTACCCACCAAGGCTTTTTCATGCCCCGTTCTGGCTCTCCTAAGTCCATTCTTCAGTTCGTTCTTGGCTACCTTGTAACCCTCTAGAGCCTTGTCTGATCCTTGCTTCCTTCTTCCTCTTGACTAGATGTTCCACATCTCTTGTTATCTAAGGTTCCTTCACCCTACCATCCCTTCCTTGCCTCAGTGGGACAAACCTATCCAGCATTCAGAGCAAGTGCTCCCTGAACAACCTCCAAATTTGTGTTGTGAATTTCCCTGAGAATATCTTTTCCCAATTTATCCTCCACAGTTCCTGCCTAATGGTGTTGTAATTCCCACTCCCTAAATTAAATACTTTCCCACACCGTCTGCTCCAATCCCTGTCCATGAATGTAGCAAAGGTCAGGGAGTTGTGATCACTATCACTGAAATGTTCTCCCACCAAGAGATCTAACACCTGACCTGTTTCATTGCCAAGCACCAAATCCACCGTGGTCTCCCCTCTAGTCAACCTATCTACATATTGAATTAGGAATCCTTCCTGGACAAACCTGATAAAATCTGCTCCATCCAATTTGCACTGAGGAGATTCCAGTTAATATTAGGAAAGTTGAAGTCACCCATGACAACAACCCTGTTGCTTTTGCACCTTTCCAAAATCTGTCTCCCAATCTGCTCCTCTGTGTCTCTGTTGCTAGTGGGGTGTCTATAGAAAACTCCCATTAGAAATCAGCAAATTTATTGGTTTGTATGCTGTGTGTGTCTTTAACAGAATTACTGACATCCGTTTTCATTTTTAAGCTGTGAATTTGCAGAGTACCAAGTTGCTGTTGGTGTCTGAGGAATGCAGACAGTCCGTAATTACTACTGCAAAATTCAGACCTTTATATTTTTCAAGTGTAGAAGCCAGAGTAACATATTTTTAAGTAATTTCTCATACATACAACATTTTTAATAATTACCGATACATCCATCTTCAAAAAGTCACTTTTTTATTTTCAATTTAAATGCTAGTTGCTCTATCTGTCACTTGTAATATAGTTTCAAGCAGATTTCCTTCGAAACCTTTCTCCTTTGCTTCATGCTTTTGTTGTTAAAAATTTGAACAAAGTACTATAGTAACAGTGCCAAATCATCTTTCTCCATAGGGATGTCACTTTACTATCCACAAGTGAGAAAGGCTCTTGATTGCATTCTCAGACATTTGGACAAGGAGGTGGGAAGATCGATGAGTATGACTAATGTACAAATGTCCAACAAAGAGCCTGAAGATATGATCACGTAAGGACTGGAAACATGAACTTGTTTTTAAAGAAATTCCATAGGTTAAACATTTTTGGAAATGTGAACAGTAATAGCAACTAACATGCTTTCAGTTATAGTTTTAGTATGGCCAGAAATCTTTTTGATGAAATACTTTCATGTGGAATCATGGAATAATACAACATAGAGGAAATAGTGAGGATTGCAGATGCTGAGTTGATAAAGTGTTGCACTGGACAAAGCAAGAGACTCGATGTTTCAGGCAGGGGACTGGGGAGTGGGAAGAGGGCTGAGAAATAAATAGGGGGAGGAGGAGGTGAGGCTGGGGAAAAGATAGGTGTGATGCAGATAGGAGGTGAATGTGACAGGTTGGTGGGAAGGTTGGAGCAGATAGGTGGGAAGGAAGATGCACAGGTAGGTCTGGTCAAGAATCAGAGGATTGGATCTGGGATGAGATGGGGAGGGGGGAGGTTTCATCAAGGTAGCTGTGGAAGTCTGTGGATTTGAAATAAATGTCAGTGTTGAGTCGGTCGCTGGAGACAGAGGGGTCTAGGAAGGAGAGGTTGGTGTCAGAGATAGTTCAGGTGAATTTGAGGTCAGGGTGGAAGGTTATGGTGCAGTTGATGAACTGTTTAAGCTCCTCGTGGGAGCATGAGGCAGTGCCAATACAGTCATCCATGCAGCAAAGGAAAAGGTGGGGGATGGTGCCAGTGGAAGAGGGACTGTTCCATGTTCCGACAAAAAGTAAGATGAGCGGGGACCCATGCAGGTACCCACAGTCACCCCTCTGGTTTGTAGGAAGTGGGATGATTCAAAGGAGAAGTTCTTAAGGGTGAGCACCACTTCCACCAATTGAGAGTGTTGGTGAAGGGGGACTGTTTTCGTTGGCAGGAGAAGAAAAAAACAGGGTTTTTAGGCCTTTCTCATGGGAGATACAGGTGTAGAGGGACTGAATGAAGATGAAGTGCTGGGGGCCGGGGAATCAAAAGTCATGCAGGAGGTAGAGGACGTGGGTGGTGTGTCGAACATATGTGGGGAGTTCCTGGACCTAGGGTGACAGATTGGAGTCATGATAAGTGGAGATAGTTTGGTGCGGCTGGAGCAGGCAGAGACCATCAGTCGTTTGGGGCAGTCAGGTTTGTGAATTTTTGGGTAAAAGATTGAACTGGGCGATGTGGGGTTGGGGACCTTGGAGGTTGGAGGCTTTTGGTGGGAGATCACCTGAGGTGATGAGGTTGTGAATGGTCTGGTCTTGGATGTGATGTCTTGTTGATGGGAGGTGCAGTCATGTTTGAGGGGGCAGTAGTTGGAGATGTCAGTGAGTTGGTGTCTGGCCTCAGCGATGTAGAGGTCAGTGCCCCATATTATCACCATGCCTCACTTGTCAGCTGGCTTGATGGTGAGGTTGGGGTTAGAACAAAGGGAGTGGAGGGTTGCGTATTGCGAGGGGGAGGTGGAGGTTGGAGTGGGTGAGAAGGGTAGAGAGATTGAGGCAGTTAATGTCACAGCGGCAGTTGGACCTGAAGTGGTTGAAGGAGGGGAAGAGGCCAGTATGGGGTGTCCAAGAAGATGGAGTTTGTTGGAGTAGGGAGAAAGGTGGGTGGGAGTCAAGCATGCAGGTGATGGGGAGAAAAAAAGAGTTCAACATTGCATGTGCAGAATTCATTGACATGGGGACCAGTAGAATGAAGCTAAATCCTTCGCTGAGGACAGACGTTTCCCTCAGTGAGGAGGAGGTCTGAGGAGATGGTAAATACCAGCAGACTTGGAGCTGGGGTCAGGTGTTGAGGTGGAATGGGGTGGAGACTGTCAGTGGAGTGGGAGTGCGTGGGAGGGGTCATGTAATCGGTGGCGACGTCAGCAATCACGCGACCGGCAGTGTCCATGGAGACACCATGGATGATGGCATCAACAGAAGTGACTGCGTTGGCGGCAGGGGTGGACTTGACACCAGCAGCAGGGGTGGACTTGATGTTGGTGACGGCAGCGGGGACGGAATTGACATCGGCGATGGCAATGGGGGTCGAATTGGCGGTGGTGGCAACAATGTCAATTTGACATTGGCGGTGGCCACAAGAGTTTGAGTGGCATGATCTGCACTGACCACTGGAGTGACATCATCGACTGTGGCCGTAGTGGCAGCTGAAGCAGCTGCATGGTTAATGGTGTCCAGTGGATTCCAGAGGAGGCCGGGGATGGATTCTGGAGTAGTCGAGGAGGCCTGGGTTTGGAGATAAGTGCGAAAGCGTTTAGCTTATTTACGTTCCTTGATGTCAGATAAGCTGGAGGAAAAAGCATTGGTTGTGGGTGAAGAATAGTAGAGGTCTGTTGCAGGTCTGGGAGAGGCAGGCCCTGAGCTGGGGCAGGGCTGACTGTAAAGAGACTACTTTGATGTTGGAAAGCTCAGTCAACAATGATTGTGAGTTTTTCTATGACATCATGTAGTGGGTGTTATGCTACACACATTGTCACTGGCAATTTTCAAGCCCATTTTTGACTATCTTTAAGATTACCACTTTGTCCAATATCAGTTTTCCTGCAGTCTTGTCTCTGGGCGGTGTTCCTGCAACCCATGGTATAGGCAACTACCTTCGCAGAGCTGAGGTAGCTGATCTGTTCCTCCCTGGGGGTGGGGTGGGTTGTCACAATCTGGTATCACCAGGGCATTATACTTCCTTTCAGTCTGCAAAGCCACATTCACTACTCAGGTTTTCTGTCCGTTTGTTAACTTCATATCACCTTGACAGTGTCCCTTTAACTCCATGTACTTTAATTTTGTCAACAACTTTCTTATGTGGTACTTAATTAAAAGCCTGTTGAAAGTCTATTTCATCAACTAATTAAATCCAAGAAGAGCCAAACACACAGTTTTCTTTTAACAATCCATGATAACTTTGAGTTATTTTCCATGTTCACTGAAGGGTCTAATGCAGATTGGTTTTTGTTTGCAGCCAGGTGCATAAGTTAAGAGGCAATTTGATGTTATCGAGAATGCCTTTTGCATCAGTGTGTGCAGAATCAGGTTTTTAGATTGTATCTAATTTGTTTGAGTTGATTGTTCTTCCATGCTTCTACGAAAGAAGGCTAATCATAAAGCATTCTGTTGCCTTCAAAGCCTCCATGTCTGTCTTCAGTTAGGAAACCTTCAGCAATGTGTTTATTCAAGGCTACTGAAATTCCCAATATCCTTTGCTGTCTTAAGCTGTATGTTTGATTTGCTTCTATTTAATGAAGAATTATAGCATGGCTTAGTGAATGCTTCCACCTTTGTTTCAGTTCAGCTGGAGTTGAACTGTTGGCTCTAAGTTCTTTGAGGAATATCTGCTAAATAAAATTAGAGTCTTTAATTTTTAACCTATTGCAGTCATAAGCTGAGTTGTATTGTAAGTAAGTTACGTTGTGTTCAGTTGTGAACTGCAAATGTCATGTAAATGTATTGTAAGTCATTATGATTATAGGTTACTGCAGATGAAATTTGCCATGATGACACAAAAGCTTCACTTATGAGGCAAAATAAGGCTGGGATTGTTTCCTTACAGAGCAGAAGTGGGTACTGCAGATGCTGGAGATTAGAGTCAAGATTAGAGTAGTGCTGGAAAAGCACAGCAGGTCAGGCAACATCCGAGGAGCAGGAAAATCGACGTTTCAGGTTAAAGCCCTTCATCAGGTTTTTATATTGTACCTAATTTGTTTGAGTTGATTATTCTTTCATGCTTTTATGAAAGAAGACTGAGCGTAAAGCATTCTGTGATGAAGGGCTTTTGCCCGAAACATCGATTTTCCTGCTCCTCGGATGCTGCCTGACCTGCTATGCTTTTCCAGCACTACTCTAATCTTGACATTGTTTCCTTATAGCAGATGGGTTCAGGGGAAATTTGATGGGAGGTATTCAAAAGATTTTAAAAAATAGATAGGAGGAACTGTTGCCACAAGGAGCATGACCAGAGGAAATAGATTTAAGATAATTGGCACAAAAAATGTCCAGGGTGGGTGGAATGAGCAGTTGTTTTATGGCCTGGACTGTATACCCTGTAAGAGTGATAGCAATAGACAGAGCAAACTTTCAAAAGGCAGTTAACTATTCCAGTGTAAAGAAAGGTAAGCATATCTTACGATTAGCAGACCAATATATGAAAAAAATTAATTTCAGCAACTTCCTTTGAAAATCAGGAAAGAATGACGAAGAAAAGTGAGGGAGGAAGTGGTGTATGAGAGAAAGTTAGCAAGAATTTCATTGAATCCCTAGTGTGGAAACAGGCCACTCAACCTAACAAGTCCACAACAACTTTCTGACAAGCATCCCACCCAGACTCAACCCCCTACTCTATTTCTGTAACCCTGCATTTCCCATGGCTAATCCACCTAACCTACATGTCATTGGACTGTGGGGGGAAACCAGAACACCCAGTAGAAACCCACGCAGCCATTGGGAGAACATGCAAATTCTACCCAGACATTTGCCCAAGACTGGAATTGAACCCAGGTCCCTTGCGCTGAGAGGCACCAGTGCTAACTACTGAGCCGCTGTGCTGCCTAATATAAAGAGAAATATAAAAACAGGTCATAATAGTTATATAATTCTTTCAGTGTAAGTAAGGGGAACGTTGGGTGGCACGGTGGCTTAAGTCGTGAGCACTACTGCCTCACAGCACCAGGGACCTGCGTTCAATTCCCACCTTGGGCAAATGTCTGTGTGGAGTTTGCACATTCTCCCCGTGTCTGCGTGGGTTTCCTCCGGGTGCTCCGGTTTCCTCCGACAGGCCAACGATGTGCAGGTTAGGTGGATCTGCCATGCTCAATTGTCCGTAGTGTTAGGTACATTAGTCAGGGTAGGTTGCTCCTCAGAGGGTCGGTGTGGACTTGTTGGGCCGAAGGGTCTGTTGCCACACTTGGAGGGTGCTGAGGAAGTGTTCAGGGTGATGGAGGAATGGACCAAAGTGTCAAGGAGGCATGTTCTCTGTGGGATATTGACAGTGGAGCAGAAGGAAGATGGTTTTTGATGACAATATCCTGTTGGAAATGGCAATGGATGATCTTTTGAATGTGGAGACTGGTGGGATGGAAAGCTAGGACAAGAGGAAGCCAATCATTGTTCTAGGAGGGAGGGAAAGTGGTGAGAGCGCATGAGGAGGAAATGGTTTGGACACGGCTGAGGGCCACAGTAGGGTGGAGGGGAGAGTGCTTGGTAAAGTGAAAAAGGAGGATATCTTCCAACCATCCTGATAAAGGGTGATATCGTCGGCAATATTCCAGGTGAGAACAGGACGTAATACCGATGACATAAAGCCTGAGTAAAAGAAGTAATGTTCCACATACTCTATAGAGAGACAAGTATAACAGGGCACGCCTTTGATTTGGAGAAAATGAAATGAGTTCATGATTCAACATGAGAACAAGCTCAGCCAAGCAAAGGAGGGTGGTGGTGAATGGAGGACTACGTAGGCCTCTTTTCATGGAAAAAGCAGACTGTCTTCAGACTGTCCTGGTGGGAAATGGACATTTTGAAGGATTACACATCCATGGTGAAGTGAAATGGAGGTGGCTGAAAGTTGTGGACCCAACATAAAACATCAGAATAATGACAAATATAAGTTGAAACTGACTGAGCAACATATAAAAATATAGCCAAGACAGGAAGAAATAAGACCATTGAAGCAGGAATTTGCTGAAAAGATAGGTCTGCTCAGGCATCCGCTAGTGGATTTTGGAAAGGAGGTAGAAGCAGGCTGTGCGAAATTGAGAGACTGCAGGGAGGAAGCTGTGGAGGGGAGCTCTCCAGGGGAGATCAGTGACAGTCCTTGAAATAATACTGGATGCTGAAACAAAAATGCAAATTTCTCGAGAAACTCAGCAGGTCTAGCAGCATCTGTGGAGAAAAAGCAGAGTTAATGTTTTGGGTGCAGTGACTCAGTTCTAGACCTGTTGAGTTTCTCCAGCAATTTCTGTTTTTGTTTCAGGTTTCCAGCATCTGCAGTATTTATTGTTGTGGATGCTTGTTTCCCCTCATGGAAGAGACAGGAAGTGGAGGAAAAATTTTAAAAATAAGGCCTCTCTCATTTAAGGTGGTGGTGAGGACATAGCTTTGCTCTAAGGGAGAGGCGGTGGCCTAATGTTGTTAATATCTTTAGACTATTAATCCAGACGCCCAGGAGGTTCAAGTCCCACAATGGCAGATGGTGCAATTTGAATTAAATACACATCTGGAATTAAGAGTCTAATGATGACCATGAAACTATTGTCGATTGATGCGGGAGAAGCCCATCTGCTTCATTAATGTCTTTGAAGGAAGGAAACTGCATCCTTACCTCATCTGGTCAACATGTGGCTCCAGACCCTCAGCACTGTGGTTGACTTTCAGCTGCTCTCTGAGCAATTAGAGATGGCCAGTAAATGATGGTCTAACCAGTAACACCCACGTCCCATGAATGAATGAATACAAAAAGAGGTTGATGAATCTCATTGAATATTTTTAAGCCATGATGTTGAGGTGCTGGTGTTGAATTGGAGTAGGGGCTCAACTCTGAAAGCTTATGATTTCAAATAAATCTGCTGGACTATAACCTGGTGTCGTGTGACTTCTGGATACTTTTAAGGCAGTGATAGCTTCTTGATTAACAAAGCGGTTGAGGGTATGGGTGTAGGCAGAAAAGTGGATTTGAGGCCACAATCCAGTTTGGCGTGATTTTGTCGATGTTGGCGCAGTGAATGTGTTAACGCTGCTAATTTCTCTGTATGTTTAATGTGTTTAATATTTTCATGTTTTTAATAGGGGTGAACGAAAACCTAAGATTGATCTCTTCCGGACGTGTGTGGCTGCTATTCCTAGGTTGATTCCTGATGGCATGAGTAGGGCAGAACTTGTTGAACTCTTGGCAAGGTGATGCACTTACTTTATTAGAAAAAAAACTGATAATGCATGTTAGATTTTACGTGCTGAATTGCACAGCAATTGAATCTTAAGATTTCTTTAGATGTGAGGGACAAAAACAGAAATCCCAGGTCATTCAAAAAAAATGCAAGGTTTGAACCAACGTTTTTATTCGCAGAGAATGAGTTGCCTACGAATGCATGTTGCTGAATAACAAGCAGAAATAAGTCACATTATGAGCTTGCCTGATCAGATGATTATTCACTGTGTATTGTTCAAACTTGCAAATGCCCAAAAGTCACCACTTTCAGACCCGAGAATTGTCTTCTCTACCTCCAATTACACTGTCAATAAACAAGTGAAGTAAGTCATGTATGCTGCCACTATTTAGTGATTGTGCTCATAGTATTTTCCACTAACAAAATGCTGTTGTTGATCCAAACAGACATATGTTTATCCTACAATTCTACAATGTTGTGTATTAATTTCACTGCTAGAGGAATATCAGGCACATGGACTGTGCTTCCCAATGATTAGGCAAAAGTGAGGACTGCAGATGCTGGAGATTAGAGTCAAGAGTATGGTGCTGAAAAAGCACAGCAGATCAGGCAGCATCCGAGGAGCAGGAAAATCAACCTTTCAGGCAAAAGCCCTTCATCAGGAATGGCTTTTGCCTGAAATGTCGATTTTCCTGCTCTTCGGCTGCTGCCTGACCTGCTGTGCTTTTCCAGCACCACACTCTTGACTCTTCCCAATGATTAGCTGATTGATTTGATTTAATCAGTAGGTTCCTTTTTATTTGTTCATAATGAACACCAAAAAATAAAACAATAAGTTTACTCTTAGATATGATTCTAAGATTGGGCAGGACTTGCTAAACTATCTTGAGTATGCAAATAGCTACACTAGGAGAAAGTGAGGACTGCAGATGCTGGAGATCAGAGTGGAAGAGTGTGGTGCTGGAAAAGCAGAGCCAGTCAGGCAGCATCTGAAGGCATTTTGAGCATAAGCTCTTCATCAGAGGTGAGGGGTTGCCCCAAGAGAGCTGGGAGATAAATGGGAGAGGGGGGCGCTGCTGGGGGGAAGATAGCTGAGGATGTGATAGGTAGAAGAAGTTCGGGGTGAAGGTGATAGGTCGGAGAGGAGGGTGGAGCAGATAGGTGGGAAGGAAGATGGACAGGTCAAGAGGATGGTGCCAAGTTGGAAGGCTGAATATAGGATAAGGTGGGGGGAGGGGCAATGAGGAAACTGGTGAAATCCACATTGATCCCGTGTGGTTGGAGGGTCCCGAGGCGGAAGACTCTTCCTCCAGGCGGCAGGTGGTAAGGGTTTGGCGCTGGAAGCAACCCAGGACCTGCATCTCCTTGGTGAAGTGAGAGGGGGAGTTAAACTGTTTGGCCACGGTTTGTATCGTGTGTGTGTCCCGGAGATGTTCTCTGAAGCATTCCGGAAGTAGGCGTCCTGTCTCCCCAGTGTAGAGGAGACCACACCAGAAGCAACGGATGCAGTACAGTGTGTGTGAAGGTGCAGGTAAATCTCTGTGGAAGGCTCCCTTGGAGCCTTGGATAGAGGTAAGGGTGGAGGTATGGGTGCAGGTTTTGCAATTTTTGCATGGCAGAGGAAGGTGCAGGGAGGAGAGGGTGGGTTGGTGGAGGAGCGTGGACCTGACAAGGGAATTGCAGAGGGAATCGTCTTTACGGAATGCCGATAGGGGTGGGGACAGAAATATATCCCTAACGGTGGGGTCTGTTTGTAGGTGATGGAAATGTCAGAGGATAATGCAATGTATCCGGAGGTTGGTGGGGTGGACGGTGAGGACCAGGGGAGTTCTGTCCTTGTTACGGTTGGAGGGGTGGAGTTCAAGGGTGGAGGTGCAGGAAGTGGATAAGGTGCGCTGCAGGGCGTCATCAACCATGTGGGAGGGAAATTGCGATCTTTGAAAGAGGAGGCCATCTGGTATGTTGTGTGTTGGAATTGGTCCTCCTGGGAACAGATGCAGCGGAGGCCGAGAAATTGGGAATAAGGGGTAACGTATTTACAGGAGGCAGAGTGGGAGGAGATGTAGTCCAGGTAGCTGTGGGAGTTGGTGGGTTTGTAGTAGTGTTGAGTTGGTCACTGGAAATGGAGGTAGTGAGGTCCAGGAAGGGGAGGGAGGTATCCGAGATGGTCCAGGTGGACTTAAGGTTGGGAGGTGGAACATACTAGTAAAGTTGATGAACTGTTCAACCTCCTCGTGAGAGCATGAGGTGGCGCCGATACAGTCATCAATGTAGCAGAAGAAAATGTGGGGAATGGTGTGATGCAACTGCGGCACTACTGCTATAATATATACACAATAGCTACACAAACAAACCATTTAAGATCAGTTGAGCTCATACTACCTGAGCTCATACTGTGGCTAATTTACATTTTGTTGCTCGTGACCTATGTTCTTAGGCAGGGACCCATTTTCTGTATATAAAAGGTATAGGGTGTAGGTTTGCTCGCTGAGCTGTAGGTTTGATATCCAGACATTTCATTACCTGGCTAGGTAACATCATCAGTGGCGACCTCCAAGCGAAGCGAAGCTGTTGTCTCCTGCTTTCTATTTCTATGTTTGTCCTGGATGGGGTTCCTGGGGTTTGTGGTGATGTAATTTCCTGTTTGTTTTCTGAGGGGTTGATAGATGGTATCTAGATCTGTGTGTTTGTTTATGGCGTTGTGGTTGGAGTGCCAAGCCTCTAGGAATTCTCTGACATGTCTTTGTTTAGCCTGTCCCAGGATAGATGTGTTGTCCCAGTCGAAATGGGTTTTTTTTTTCATCCGTGTGTAGGGCTATGAGGAAGAGAGGGTCTTGCCTTTTTGTGGCTAGCTGGTGTTCGTGTATCCTGGTGGCTAACTTTCTTCCTGTTTGTCCTACGTAGTGTTTGTGGCAGGCCTTGCATGGAATTTTGTAGATGACGTTGGTTTTGTCCATGGGTTGTACTGGGTCTTTTAAGTTTGTTAGTTTTTGTTTGAGAGTGTTGGTGGGTTTGTGTGCTACTAGGATTCCGAGGGGTCTTAGTAGTCTGGCTGTCATTTCTGAAACTTTGATGTATGGTAAGGTGGTTAGGGTTCCTGGCTGTGTTTGGTCTGCTTGTCGTGGTTTGTTCTTGAGGAATCTGCGGACAGTATTTTTTGAGTATCCGTTCTTCTTGAATACGTTGTATAGGTGGTTCTCCTCTGTTTTCCGAAGTTCGTCTGTGCTGCAGTGTGTAGTGGCTCGTTGCAATAGTGTTCTGATACAGCTTCGTCTGTGAGTGTTGAGATGGTTGCTGGTGTAGTTAAGTATTTGGTCAGTGTTTGTCGGTTTTCTGTATATGCAGGTTTGTAGTTCTCCGTTGTCCTTTCTTTCGACTGTGACGTCCAGGAGTGCGAGTGGACCTGTGCCTCACCACCCACTTCACCTTCAACAACATAATCTACAAACAAACGGCACACCCATGGGATCTCGGCTATCAGGATTCATAGCAGAAGCGGTAATGCAAAATCTAGAACAAACAGCCCTACCAACCATCAAACCAAAAATCTGGGTCCGTTACGTAGATGACACCTTTGTCATCAGAAAACAAAACAAGATAGACGAGACATTTAACATCATCAGCAACACCTTCACAGGCATAAAGTTCACCAAGGAGGAAGAAACCGATAACAAACTCGCATTCCTGGACGTCACAGTCTCTCCCTCGTAGCTCTACACACGGATGAAAAAAACCCCATTTCGACTAGAACAACACATCTATCCTGGGACAGGCTAAGTAAAGACATGCCAGAGAATTCCTGGAGGCCTGGCGCTCCAACCACAACGCCATAAACAAACACACAGATCTAGATACCATCTATCAACCCCTCAGAAAACAAACAGGAAATGACATCACCACAAACCCCAGGAACCCCATCCAGGACAAACACAGAAATAGAAAACAGGAGACAACAGCTTTGCTTCACTTGGAGGTCGCCACTGATGATGATACCTAGCCAGGTAATGAAACGTCTGGATATCAAACCAACAGCTCAGCGAGCAAACCTACACCCTAAACCTCGACCTGAGCTACAAATCTTCACAAACCTTGTATAAAAGGTATGGACTCAAGCATTTCACCATTATCTGGATTGCTCAGGAGTTTGGGGAGCCTGTAGTCCCAGTGCTGTGTTTACATGGCAATGCTTGGTCAGATTAGCGCTGAAAATGTGTTGCTGGAAATGCGCAGCAGGTCAGGCAGCATCCAAGGAGCAGGAGAATCGACATTTCGGGCATGAGCCCTTCTTCAGGAATCTTTTGATTCGGCAAACGATAGGCTCCCTCTGGTTTATATTGTGATCATTAGAAAATTGACAATCTTGTATTTATCCAGATGAGCGCAAGAAAAAAAGATTCAGCAATAATGAACTCCTGTGCTGCCAGGACACCTTTGTAAAATTGCTGTTCTTAAAATTGAGAGCAGAACTTTACTTTCAAAGAAGGAAAGAACTTAATGTTGGAAAATGACTTCCTGCATAAGTCTTAGACAAAAAGTTGATGAGCTGAAGCATTAACTCCATTTCCTTCTCCACAAATGCTTTTGGATTTTCCTTTGTTTTAATTTACAACTGTAAATAACGTATGGCTTTATAGCTCAGGAGAGAAATATATAATGAATTTGTATTCATAGTAATTAGGCATAATTTTTACTTTGATTTACAGACTCACCATTCACATGGACGAAGAGCTTCGTGGTTTGGCATTCACTACTCTCCAAGCTTTAATGGTTGACTTTCCAGACTGGAGGGAGGATGTTTTGTCAGGGTTTGTGTCATTCATTGTCAGAGAAGTGAACGATGTCCATCCAACACTCCTAGATAACTCTGTCAAGATGTTAGTCCAATTAATAAACCATTGGAAGCAAGCAGTTCAGTCTCAAATGAAAGGTCATGATTTCCAGGTAATGATGAAATTTACATTGAGTTTGCACTACTTTATTACACAGTTCAGCCACTAATTTGTTTTGTGACCTAACATTTCCTACTTGGTAACTGATTTACAATCCACAGCGTGGAGTTCCAAATGGAGCTGCCCACACACTACCAGTGGAACGGAGCCCTTATTCATCAGTCTTCCATGCAGCAGAAGGTTTTGCCTTAGTGGTTCTCTGC
Organism: Chiloscyllium plagiosum; assembly: GCF_037043375.1. Lineage (NCBI taxonomy): Eukaryota > Metazoa > Chordata > Chondrichthyes > Orectolobiformes > Hemiscylliidae > Chiloscyllium > Chiloscyllium plagiosum. The sequence goes on along the minus strand of NW_028270139.1, from coordinate 73,751,671 downwards.
AGCTGTCGGCCAGCCACCAGGAGGCTTGCTGTCAACATTCTAAGAGAGATTAGAACTTTGTTTACAGCTTTGGGTGTTTCAAAGGTCAGTACTACCTATAGATTTCTGTAGATTATTAACAGTTGTGATGCAGACTAATTTTTCTTACTATTTATTGCTCAGTGTTAACTGTTTCAAAGAAAAAAATGATCTGTATTTCCAATATCAGGAACATTTGCTTATAAAGATTATTTTATCCAGCAGCATTTATAACATAGATCATCCTTGGATTGTTATTTCAGAAATTGTTTAACTGAAACTACTTGCGTTGTTACTTAGGATCATTACTTAGTATTGTATTCAGTTAGAACTATAGAAGTTTGCAAATCAAAATGGTGTAAAAATATGTGTCCCAACCTATTTGTCCAAAGCTAAATTGATTGGTTTTGCCATACTGCTGTCTTCCTTTACTTCAAATATTTACTCATCTGTCCCTTGGTACAAGACCATACAAAATAGGAACAGGGTATACCATTTGGTTCTTCAAACTTACACTACCATTTACTAAGGTCAGGGCTAACTAAGCTACACTTGCTTGCTCTCCATAACCCTTGACTCCAATGTAGACCAGAAATCTGTCCAATGTGGCCTTGAGCATATTCAAAATGTATTTAGTTACAAATCACACAACGCGAGGTTGTGATCCTACTGGTTTATTTTGGAAGTACTGGCTTTCGGAGCGCTTCTCCTTCAGGTAGCTGTGGAGCAGGATCATAAGACGCAGAGTTTATAGCAAAAGATCTCTTGAGTTATGCAACTGTAATGTATCAAACAAACCTAGATTGCTGTTATGTTTTTCATCTTTTAGAATGAGTTACACGTTTTGGTTCATTGATATGTAAACCCCAGAACTTCTTTCCAGTCACATTCTCGAGGTAACTTAAGGTTTTATTTAAAAAAAAAAGAGTGACATCTCAGTTCAGACAATGCATTAAAGGTGTGAGGTGAGAGTCTGTCTCTATCCCAATCTTGAGTCAGACTGGTTCTATATCCAAAGTAGGAACTTATGAACAAAATAGAACTGTGTGTGTGTGTGTATACGCGCGCGCGCTCTCTCTCCCTCCTATGCAGACACACACACACACAAATCTATGTGGTGAATTTGCATTTGCAGAATTGTAATTGCAAATACATTCTATTTTGTTCAAAAAGCAGTCAATGCAAGCAGTCAGTCCATGTGACATTTTATAAATTCCTACTTTGGAAATAGAACCAGTCTGACTCAAGATTGGGGTAGAGACAGACTCTCACCTCACACTTTTAATGCATTGTCTGAGCTGAGATGTCACTTTTTTTAAATAAAACCTTAAGTTACATCGAGAATGTGACTGGAAAGTAGTTCTAAGATTTACATATCAATGAACTGAAACATGCAACCCATTCTAAAAGATGAAAAACTTAACAGCAATCTAGGTTTGTTTGATATATCATTCCAGTTGCATGACACTGAGATCTTTTGCTATAAATCTGTGTCTTATGATTCTATCCCATTAGCTACCTGATGAAGGAGCAGTACTCTGAAAGCTAGTACTTCCAAATAAACCTGTTGGGCCACAACCTGGTGTTGTATGGTTTTAACTTCGTCCACCCCAGTCTAACACCGGCACGTCCTCATCAAAATGAATTGACTGCATTTCAAATAAAAGCAGTGGTTTCTTCATCAATCATTCCTTGGGCAAACGTGTCTCCAGTTCCCAAAATGTGATCGATAAAAGTGTTTTCCCTAATCCTTTTTCTCACGAAGGATCATTTCAAATAAACCTTCTAAATACTTTTTCACTTCATTCTATAAAAACTTCATTCTATAAAGTCTCACCACTTTCAACAGTCTAAAAAACATAGCTGACTGATGTGAGTTTGAATGAATAATATGATGGTTCTGCATTAAGGGTTAGCAAGTATAATACTGGGGATAGGATTCAAAATATCAGATAAAACAGACATAAATTGAACTACAGAACCCAGTTCTCAAATATTCTTTTTCTCATCAGGTCAAAGGCTGACTAGTAAAATTTGGACAGTGGAGAATTACACCACCTATGTCCCCAGTCATTAAGATGAGGCTTTCATGTTAAGGAAAATGAATTCATGATTTTATTGTCACTTTTCACTGTATCTTCAAGATGTATGTGAAAAGTGTTTTGTTGCCCCAATCCGGTGCCATTTTGAGCTATAAAATAATAGAGACATGGATAGAGTCAGAGACTTTTCCCCAGGGCAGGATTTACTGGCACCAGAGGTCATAGTTTTAAGATCTGTCAGTGTTCTTGACGCAGAGCGTTGCGAATGCATGGAATGCGTTGCCAGCGGTGATGGTGGTAGCAGAGTCATTCAGGACATTTAAGCGACTTCTAGACATGCACGTGGACAGCAGTGAATTGAGGGGTGCATAGGTTAGGTTATTTTTAGATTAGGAGTAATCCGCAGCACAGCATAGAGGGCTGAACGGCCTGTTTTGTGCTGTGCTTTCTATGTTCTACAAAAAGAATAAAATGAAATTAACTCTTATTTAAGTAATCTTCTGTTCAAATTGGGTCATAAGACTTCTGCAAGGTGTCTGGAAGGTCATCAAGAAGTCCCGCTCTGGGAAGGGCAACGATGACACTGGTGCCCCAGGAGATCCTGGCTCTGCTGCCTTCCAACTCTGCCAAGAGTCCAGATTCCAGGTCTACTGCCACCAGAAGAACCTGCTTCAGGTACCGCTGCCGCTGGCAGAAGTCCCAATCTATACTGCTGATACTGCAGTCACTGCCCCGCCTCCATCCAGCTATGTAGATGAAGGAAGAAAAGGAAAAAAAAGTACATAAAAGGATGCCGCTGGCTTGGAGCAGAAGGGCTCTGACGAGCTCAAATACTACCTACTGTGCCATCATCAACCTGATACTCATTATTCCACGTTGTTTTTAAGACCATAAGACAGTGGAGCAGAAATTAGGTCATTCAGCCCATTGAGTCTCCTCTGCCATTCAATCATGGCTGATAAGTTTCTCAACCCCATTCTCCCGCTTTCTCTCCAGGTAACCCTTGAGCCCTTTGATACTGAACAATCTATCTATCTTAGTCTTAAATATACTCAATGACCTGGCCTCCACAGCCTTCTGTGACAGTGAATTCCATTGATTCACCGCTCTCTAGCTGAAAACGTTTCTCCTTATCTCTGTGCGAAAAGGTCTTCCCTTTACTCTAAGGCTATGCCCTCAGGTCCTAGTCTCTCGTACCAATGGAAACGTCTTCCCAACATCTACTCTGTCCAGGCCATTCAGTGTTCTGTATGTTTCAATTAGATGCCCCCTCATCCTTCTAAACGTCCTCAAAGGTGAAGCTTTTCATTCCTGGGCCCATTCTCAAGAACCTCCTTTGAACATGCTCCAAGGCCAGTATGTTTTTCCTGATATGAAGCCCAAAGCTGCACACAGTACTCCAAATCTGGTCTGACCAAAGCCTTATATAGCCTCAGAAGTACATCCCTGCTTTTATATTCAAGTCCTCTCAAAGTAAATGCCATCATTGCATTTGCCTTCCTAATTACTGACTCAACCTACAAGTTTACTTTGAGAGAATCCTGGACTAGAACTCCCAAGTGTCTTTGCACTTCAGACTTCTGAATTTTCTCCCCATTTAGAAAATAGTCTGTGCCCCTATTCTTCCTACCAAAGTGCATGACCTCACACTTTCCCACATTGTACTCCATCTGCCACATTATTGCCCACTCTCCTAAACTGTCAAATCCTTCTGTAACTTCCCAGCCTCCTCAATGCTACCTGTCCCCCTACCTATCTTTATGTTGTCTGCAAATGTAGCTAGAATACCCTCTGTTCCTTCATCTAGATTGTGAATGTCTAAAGTGAAAAGTTGTGGTCCCAACACTGAGCCTTTCGGTACACCACTTCTCATCCTGAGAAGGACCTTTTTATCCCCACTCTCTGCTTTCTGTCAGACAGCCAAGCTTCTATCCATACTAACACCTTGCCTCTAACACCATGAGCCTTTATCTTCCTGAGGGGACTCATTACAAATGCAAGGAACACCGACCGTGTAAAGCCTTTGGCTCAGTTGATCACAGTCTTACCAAGTATCCTCCTCAACTTTGGTTGCCCTTCAGAAATTGTTCCACTCCTTCGTCTCGTCCAATGGCATGCAAGCTGTAATCATCATGCACAGAACTGCCACAGAGGCCAGTTCTTTGAAGACAAGGGTTAAACAAAGTTGTGTCATCGTAGCAACATTTGTCTGCGTTTCACTTGCTACAGCACAAATGAGATGGCGGCATAGATGTGATCTCACGAGACCAGTAATCCAGCGGAACAGGCTGGAGATGTAAATTTGTATCCTAATGTTGCACCTGTTGGAATTTAAATTCAGTTAATTAAACTTAAAGTTGCTCTCTGTTTTTGATTTTTAAAAAAATCTGGTTCACTAATGTCCCTAAGGGAAGGAAATCTGTCTGGTCTGCATGTGACTACAGACCCAGAATAATGTCGTTACTGTTAACTGATCTTATTCAGGACCATTTGGGATGGGGAATAAATGTTGGCCTTAGCAATAATCCCTACTTCCCATGAAAAACAAAGGATAAAAAACTCCACTGCAGCAAAATACCTACAGGCATGCAGATAAATAACAAAACAAACAGGAAGCTGTTAACTTTATGCCACCTTCAATCCAAAACTAGGTCACTTCAACCTCAGTCTTAAGTGTGCAAATGACACTGAGATGTGTGTGTATTGAGAACCCAAGGTCCGGGTCATTATCAATTCCTTCTCCAAACATGTGAAATGCCTTTCACTAAAATCCCAGGAAAACAAGGTTGTCTTCAAACCAGCTGTCTTAGCACAACAATAATCAACTAATTTCCCTTTGAATTAAGTCCTCATAATAAATTTGTCAAACATGATTTGCCTGTCGTATGTCTATCTTGACTCTCTCTAATCATTCTATGCTTATCCATTGCTCTGCTGCTATATCCAATAATAGATTCTAACATTTCCCAAACACTAATGTCAGACGAAGTGGCATATAGTTCTTTGTTCTCTCTCTCTCTCATATCAAAACATAAAAGATTCTTTGGAGAATTGACAGGGCAGATGTGGAAACGTTGTTTCCCCTTGTGGGAGCATCAAGGACTGTGACTATTATTTCAGAATAAGGGGTCACACGTTTAAGAAGAAGGAGGAATTTGTTCTTTGAGGATGATTTAGATTTTATTGTCACATGTATTTGTACTCTTACTGTAAAGTAGAGTGAAAAGCTTTCATTTGTCACCAGGAAACAGTGCCTGTTTGAATAATTTAAGAATAAGAAAAAAAGATATAGTTTGAAGAAAGCCCATCAGTCCTGAACCTGCTCATCACAGTCAATGACACCTGTGTTGCCATCCCTCCGCCACCACTTCACCACCATCTACACCAGTCCCACCTAACGTCCAAGTTGCCTATCCTCAGGCAACATCTTTGTCGCTCGGCTGAGGGTAGTCTACCTATGGAATTCTTTACTGCAGAGGGCTGTTGAGGCTGGATCACTCTGTATTCAAGGCTAAGATAGGCAGATTTTTAATCAGTAAGGGAATCAAGGGTTGTGGGTAAAAGGTAGCAACGTGGAGTTGAGGGTTATCAGATCAGTCATGATCTAGTTGAATGGCCTGCTTGTTTTCCTATGTCTAGGAACTTAATTGATTATAAGGAATTCGAGAAGATCTCAACCAATGCATCCCTCTGCCTCCTAAATCAATGCATCTGAAATCTTTAGGACGCCCGCCATCATGTCAGGTGGAAATGTTGACTGTATTTTGCCAGAATTCCAACCACTTACATGGTGATGTTCCTACCAGTTTGCCTAATAGACAGCAATGTATACCTATTATTTTTGTCATGCTGTAGTTCAAAAACATTAATCAGCAAAATAATACAGCTTAGAACTATTCTTCTGTTTCAGGGAGATGAAGAGCTGGCGATCGATGTCATGGATCGATTAAGCCCTTCAATCTTGGAAAGCTTCATACACCTTACTGGAGCAGACCAGGTAGACCAGTGAGCTGGAAATTGATTGATACTTCATAATTTTGAAATATTAACAAACATTTTGTGAATTTCATTTAGGTATTCAATTTTTTTTTTGTCCAGGCATGTCAACATCGGTTCTGTTTTCAACTAGTGAATAGCTAAGGTACAATGCAATTTACACACACCTATAATGATCCCAGACCAGACTGACAATTTGATAAGCTCTGGTTCAGAGCCAGTAAGTTATTTAAAGGAGAAATAGTGTCAGGTCTAGGTACTTATAGAGCATAAAAGATATAATGGATTTGAAAAAAAAAGTGATAATCTTTATTTGACAAAGAACAAAGTTAAAAATCACACAACACCAGGTTATAGTCCAACAGGTTTATTTGAAATACTAGTTTTCAGAGCTGTTCCTTCATCAGATAGAAATCCCATGGATTTCTCAGAAATCAAACTCCCCCCATTCCAAAACCCCTTCACATGTTGACAACAGAACTTCCTCAAAAGTTGCTCTGTCACATACAGTCTCAGCGACTGCTCACGTTCTTAGAGTCCAATCTCCTGATTTGAGATTGGGTACCCTTGAATTATGGAAACTGTACTCCAGCACCTACTCAGAAGTAGGATTTTAGCGTTTCACAGACAGCTAGCTTCACCACGCTAATAGTGCATCTGTATTTTTTTTAATCTTGGTGAGCTGCATAAAATGAACATTGCTTATGGGCTTCATTCACTCACAGTTGCACATCTTCTGAGTCTTTCAGGTTCCAGGTCATTTCCTGAGCCCTAATTCAAACATAACAAATTTCTCCTCTGAATGCCTCCATCCATCTGTTTATAATTGACTGTTCGATAACTCTTGACCTTAATTACAGGTGTATCTACTAGCACAGAACTTGAGTATTTTTCAAAATGACCCATTTTGGGAAAGCTTTTTGTCTTGTACACATCTGGACAATTTACAAGGAATACCAAATGAAAGGGAAAGCAGTGTTGGTGTTGTATAACAGAAGAGTACTGGTTGTTTGGCAAATGAACTCTGATAGAGCCACTGTCATGGGGAATGAACCATTAAGTAATGAAGGACAGTTAACTGCCAAGCTTTGCTTTCATTTCAAAGCAGGCTCGTTGACTGATTACTGAAGGCATTGTCCTGAGAAGTGAAACAAAGGGTGGCGGTAACATAGTTTGTGTTGAAACAGGCACAGAGAGTGTATGTACTCTTCCTGTCTGCAAAGTACAGGGCCCTGTCTGTAACTTATGTTATTACAGTATTTATAAGTGCGCCATACTGCGAGTCCAACTGTCAATCCAAAATTGATCATTGGTGTAATTCTTCTCATACACATGATTGTCACAAATATTATCTAAGTGTAATAAATGTAATATCAATAATAAATATATCACACTTAGCATTAGATATTATGTTCAGTATTTTCTAAGTTTACAAGCAAGGCCTGGATTGGTACAATCCCTAACTGTGTTGCGAACAGCTGAAGAGGCATGTTGTTTGATGCTGACATAAGGTACAGGAACAGGAGCAGGCCATTCATCCCTAAAACTTGTTTCACGATTCAGTAGGGTCATGACTGATCGACATTACCCATGTCTGCTTTCCTGGCCTTTTCCTGTAACCCTCGATTCCCCTAAATATCAAGAATCTATCTATCTATCTCAGCCTTAAAATACACAAGGACTCTGTCTTCACAGCTGTCTGTAAAAGGAGTTTCAAATACACTCAACCTTCTGGAAGAAGAAATCCTCCTCATCTCAGCCATTAAATTAGCACAGCTTTATTCTGAGATTATGTCTTCTGGTCCCAGAAATTGTCCATCAAGGGAAAAAAATCAGCATATCCTGAAGAATGCAACGCGTTTCAATGCGATCTCTTATTCTTCTAAATTCTGTTTAGTAGAGTCTCAACTTGTTCAGCTTTTGCTTATAAGAGAATCCCTCCATAAAACATACTAGGAATCATCTTAGTGAACCTTCGCTGAACTGCATCCAGTGAAATTATATAATTTCTTGAATAAGGGGTCCAAAATTGTTCTCTCTATTCCAAATGTGGTCTCTTATGTGGTTGTAGTGAGACTTCCCTACACTGATACTCCAAACCGCTTGGAAATAAGAGCTAACATTCCATTAGCCCTCCTGATTACTTGCTACATCTATGTGTTAGCTTTCTGTGTTTCATGCACAAGTACCCCCAAGACTGTTTGTGTTACAGCTTTCTGCAGTTTCTCTCCATTTAAACAATATCCTGTATTTTTCCTCCTTTCTAAATTTTGTAAATGTGCATTTTCCCAAATTGTATTCCATTTTCCAAATATTTGCCTGTTAAATTATCATGATGTCTCTGTCAACTATTTGTATCCCTCTTGTGACCTGCCTTTCTACCAATTTCTGTGACATCTGCAACTCTGGCTGAAACATATTTATTTACTTCCTCCTTGTCATTAATATATATTGTTAACAGTTGTGGACCACTCATCCCTATGGAACCCCACTGGTCATAGAGTGCCAACCTGAAGAAGGAGCCCATATACCTTGTCACTGCTTCCTGTCCATGTACCAGTTTTCTGTTCATGCCAATATATTATCTTCAACACCGTGGGCTCTTATCTTATTACTTAAACTTTTGATAGCTCTCTTGTCAAACATTTTCTGAAAGTTCAAACGTAGCACATATACTGGTTCTCCTCTTTCCACTCTGATTTTCCCTCAAAAAACTCTATTAAGTTATTTAGACACAATTTCCCTTTGAATTCATGCTGACTCTGTTTTATTAGATTGTGATTTTCCAAATATCCTGCTTTTACATCCTTAATAATTAATGCCAATATTTTCCCAACAATAGGCATTAAGCTAATTGACCTACAGTTACCTGCTTTTTAACCTCCTTTCCTTTTTGAATAGGGGTGTCACAATAGCTGAAAAATGTGTTGCTGGAAAAGAGCAGCAGGTCAGGCAGCATCAAAGGAGCAGGAGAATTGACGTTTCTGGCATAAGCCCTTCTTCAGGAATTCCTGAAGAAGGGCTTATGCCCGAAACGTCGATTCTCCTGCTCCTTTGATGCTGCCTGACCTGCTGCGCTTTTCCAGCAACACATTTTTCAGCTCTGATCTCCAGCATCTGCAGTCCTCACTTTCTGCTAGTGTCACAATAGCTGTTTTCCAATCCTGTAATATTTCTCTACAATCCAACAACTTTTTGAAAATTATCCACTATCTCCAGCTGCCTCTCTTAGGATTCTAGAATGTAAGGCATCAGGACCAGGGACTTATCTGCCTTTAGTTCCATTGGTTTGGAGGTAGGTTGGCTCACTGCTGGAAGGTTTGTTTTCAACAAGAGATTGAAAACAAACCTTCCAGCTCAGCGAACAAACCTACACCCAGAACCTCAACCTGAGCTACAAATCTTCTCGAAACTCACTTCCATTAGTTTGCTTAATGGGTAAAGAACCTACCTCTGACATTTGTCTATATCTATCATCCCTCAATTTAAAGCTATTCCCCCTCGTGCTAGCCATCACCATATGAGGGGAAAAAAGGCTCTCACTGTCCACCCTGTCTAATCCTCTGATCATCTTGTATGTCTCAATGAAGTCACCTCTCTAATGAAAACATCCTCAAGTCTCCAACCTTGCCTCATAAGACCTTCCCTCCATACCAGGCAACGTCTTCGTAAATCTCCTCAGCATTCCTTCCAAAGCTTCCACATTCTTCCTATAATGTGGCGACCAGAACTGTACGCAATACTCCAAGTGCAGCTGCACCAGAATTTTGTACAGCTACAACATGAACCCGCAGCTCCAAAACTCAATCCTTGTACCAATAAAAGCTAACACATGGCATGTCTTCTTGACAACCCGATCAAACTGTGTGGCAACTTTCAGGGATCTATGTACATGGACACTGAGATCTCACTGCTCATCCACTGTACCAAGAATCTTACCATTAGCCCAGTACTCTGTATTCCTGTTACTCCTTCGAAAGTGAATAACCTCACACTTTTCTACATTAAACTCCATTTGCCACCTCTCAGTCCAGTTCTGCAGCTTATCTATGATCCTCTATAACCTGGAACATCCTTCCGCATTGTCCACAACTCCTCCAACCTTGGTGTCATCCACAAATTTACTAACTCATCTACAAATGAGTCGCCTCAGGCGACTGACTGTGTGGAGTTTGCACATTCTCCCCGTGTCTGCGTGGGTTTCCTCCGGGTGCTCCGGTTTCCTCCCACAGTCCAAAGATGTGCAGGTCAGGTGAATTGGCCATGCTAAATTGCCCGTAGTGTTAGGTAAAAAGGGGTAAATGTAGGGGTATGGGTGGGTTGCGCTTCGGCGGGGCGGGGCGGTGTGGACTTGTTGGGCCGAAGGGCCTGTTTCCACACTGTAAGTAATCTAATCTAAATTTTGGTTCGTTTACCCCTCTCTCAGAATCCTTCTTCCTTACTGGGATGCACTTTTGCTGTGGGTCATGAATTACCTCCTGAAATGTCTGCCACTGCTTGCTTACTGTCTTATTTTTCTGCTCAGTTCACTTTAGCTAGTTCTATCCTCATTTCATTGTAATTCCTTTTTTTAAGTTAAATCACCATTGCTTCAAACCCTAGTTTCTTAGTCTCAGACTTAACACATTGAGATCGCTACTTCCAAGGGGACCTTTTACTTGTTTATTAAACCTGCCTCATTACCAATTACCAGATAACCTGCTCCATAGTTAGCTCTGAAACACTTTGCTCTGGGACATGGTCCCTAATGCAGTCTATGAATTTATTGTCATATCTTTCCAATTTGATTAACCTAATAAACATAATAGTTAAAGTCACCTATTTATTATTGCTCTGTTCTTTTATTTGTTGATTTATAGCGTTTTGCAGATAGTGGCTACTGTTTGAGATCTGTACGCTACTCCTACTAATGTCTTCCTTCTCTTGTTTTTTTTGGCCTCTGCCCAAATTGACTCAACATCATCAGCACCTAGGTCATCTCTCACAACTGTGCTCATTTCATTTCTTACTAACAGTGCTCAGCTGCTGCCTTTTCCATCCTTTGTGTCTATCTGAAAAATCACATAGCCCTGAGTATTAAGTTCTCAGTTTTGATCTCGTAACTGTGTTTCCATAATGGCTATGAGATCATATTCAAATACCTCGACTTGGGCCTTCAGTTCGTTTACCTGAGTCTGAATGCTTTGTGCATTAGGATACAAAGCCTTTAAATTTGCTCTATTATTGAGTTTCCCTACATTTTATGGTTTGTTGGTACAATGTGGCGTTTGTACATTCTGTCCCTTCCTCTTATTTTCTGGTAACAAATCAATCCCATCGCTTCTCCTTTACCTTTGATTTTGTAATTTTCCTTGCAACTGAACCCACTTCTCAACTAGTTAGTTTAAAGCCCTATACTGAGAGGTATGTGATGAGTCATTTTAGGAATTTGGGTTGTTACTAAAAGAAGCTGGCTGTGGACTTATTACTATACTTTTTAAAAAAACAATTGTCAGCAAGTCGGTCTGGACAGTGACCTACATCCAGCATGTGTCAGAAAGCGGATAACTGCAAACCTATATGGTAATAATGGAAAGATGAATACCCTCTTGAATGTAGAAGAGGTTGGATAAACATTTAAGATCTTGTGCTTTCAGTTCAGAAGGCTCTCAGATGAAACCTGTTTTTCAGTTCAGAACTCCAGAGTTGAGTGTAGAAGCAAGTTGAATTTTACCCAAAGCTAGAAATGTTTACTTCAGTTTAAAGAAAGCTAGATACTCCAACAGAAGTGTTTTGATTTGTGCATCTTCCATGTCAGTACAATTTGGTTAGAAATCTGCAAGTTCTTGGAACTGACAGGTTTTCTACTTAACTAAACTCTTCATAAAACAAACAGTTGAGATGGAGTATTTCTGTGGATTTGAGTTTGTAATGGAGGGTATTGGGAAACAGTTTGAAACTTTGTTTTCATGGTTTAATTAAGCTCATGCTAATTGATAGAGCTTGGTTTGTATTTCATTCTGGGATCTGACTTGCCTAGTACCATAGCTGGGACATTACTGTCCTATCTACCATCTTTGGAAAGCTTTTTGTTGAACATAACTTCTTATAATGCATATGAAGAACAAAACTAAGATTATTTTCTTTTTGCCTTTAAATCAGACGAACTTGCTGTATTGCCCCACTGGGATAGACCTCCAGACGCTTGCAGAATGGAGTTCCTCTCCCATCAGCCATCAGTTTGATGTGGTCAGTCCTTCACACATTTGGATATTTGCACATGTGACACAGGGCCTGGACCCTTGGGTAATTAGCTTATCAAGCTTCCTCAAGCAAGAAAATTTGCCCAAACACTGTCCATCAGCAGTGAGTTATGCTTGGATGTTTTCATACACTCGCCTACAGATGCTTTCTCCGCAAGTGGACATAAAGTAAGTCTTCCTAAGCTTTTTTTCAAGCCTATTGCTTGCCTTTGCTATCGGTCAAATACACAAATTACTTAGATTACTTACAGTGTGTCCACACTGACCCGCCGAAGCGTAACCCACCCATTCCTGTACATTTACCCCTTTACCTAACACTACGGGCAATTTAGCATGGCCAATTCACCTGACGTGCACATCTTTGGACTATGGGAGGAGACCGGAGCACCCGGAGGAAACCCACACAGACACAGGGAGAATGTGCAAACTCCACACAGTCAGTCGCCTGAGTCGGGAATTGAACCCGGGTCTCTGGCGCTGTGAGGCAGCAGTGCTAACCACTGCTCCCCTTTCTAAATGATCCCCTTTCTCCACTTTTCGGTTCATTAATTGGTTAATTTAGAATTTGGTTGTAAAAAGGTGAATTTTGATGACCAGTGTTAATTATAAACATGTTAAGTTATATTAATTAGATTTATTTTAACCTAGATTTGGGAGTGTAAGGCAAAATGTCAAAAGTTTTGGGTGACAGCACAACTTAGAAGTTTTTGAGAACTGAGATAAGGATAGTGCAGAATTTAAGTAAATCAATGAAATCTGGTGAAATCAGTAAACATGACAAATTAAATTAAAAGTAGAGAAAGGTGAAGTGGTATACATTTTATTTTTATTCACAAGACTTGAGTATTGGTGGCTAAACCAGTATTTATTGTTCACCCCTAACTGCCTTTACAAAGGTGGTAAGTTCTTGAATTGCTGCAGTGCATGGGATAGGTGTATCCATAGTGTCTTGGGTAAGGGAGTTCCAGCACTTTGACCCAAAGACACTAAAGAAACAGTGAACGTTTGAACTCAAGATGCTTTGGGCTTGAAAGCGAATGTAATGGTGTTCTCATGTATCTGCTGCTCTTGTTCTAGATGATCGAGGTCACTGGTAAGTGTTGAATTGGAAGCCTTGATCTGAGTCTTTGCAGGCCATCTTATAGATAGTATACAGTGCATGTTGAAGGTGCTGGATAAGGTGCCGATCAAGCAGGATGATTGTCCTGGATGATGCTTCTTGAGTGTTCTGCATCAGAGCCGTACAGGTATACTGCACAGGCAAATGGACACTATTCCGTCATACCTCTGGTACCTTGCGATTGTGGACAAACTTTAAGAAATCAGAGGGTGAGTTACCTGCTGGTCCTTACCCTCGAACTGTTTTCTGGCTTGAGTGCACCCTAGATGCTGGTAGGATGGATTTCCAGGACTTTAGCTTATTTGATAGTGAATGAATGATGCTATTGTTCTAAGTCAGGAAGTTGCATGGCTTGGGAGGGGTCCTGTTGAAGAGGTTTTGGGTGAGTCAAAAATATACATCTTACAGATTGTATACACTTTTGCAACTGTGCATTGGTGGTAGAAAAAGGGGTGAATTTATTGTGGTGAATGAGACACTAATCAAGCTGCTTAGTCCTGGATTGTGATGAATTCTTGAGTGTTACTGGAGTTGCACTCATCCAGACAGGTGGAGAGTATTCTATTATACTCCTAATTAGTACCTTATAGATGATGGACTTTCAGGGGTCGGCTGCACCAACTCTCTGAAGTGCATCTGACCCAGACCCATACCCCATCCATAACCCCACATTTATCATGGTTAACCCACCTAGCCTGGACATTATGGGCAATCCACCTAACCTGCGCATCTTTGGACTGTAGGAGGAAACTGGAGCACCTGGCAGAAACCCTGCACAGACACTGTGGAAATGTGCAGACTCCACACATGGTCACCTAAGGCTGGAATCGAACCCAGGACCCTGATGCAGTTAATTGAAACTGATAGTTATTTTCCAATGATACAGCAATGAATAATCTGAAGGAAGAATATGAACTGACAGAGAGTTGACTTGAATGAGACAAGATCAGAGCTAGCCCAGATAGACTGAAACTAATGGTTGACGGCAGAAAACAGCTTCAAAGTGAAGATGGATCAGACACTGTCAAAGTATGTTCCCTCAGCAGGAAAATGTAGGACAAACAAATCACGAAAGAATGGAAATTAAAATATTGAAGAGGTGTGCCTGTAAAAGTGTTAGGTAGAACAAAAGGTTCAGAGGGTGGTAAAAAAACAAGTGAGAAGTGGCGAAGGACTATATTAAATTCCAAAGTCTTCTGTAAACTCATCAGTAATATATGTGTGGTAAAAGGAGGAGTAGGGCCACTTTGGGCCCAGGAGGCAAGAGGTATGACAAAGGGGTTAAATGCATACTTGACATTTGTCTTCACCTCCAAGATGGACACTGCCGAAGCTATAGTGATAGAGGAGAATGTTTGGTCACCAGAGGGGTTTAACGTTGATCAGGAAGTGGTTTTGGATGACCCGTCATACTAAGCAGATGAGGCACTGGAACCAGATGAGATGCATCCAAGGACATTGAGGGAGGCGAGAGTTGAAATTCTTGAGGCACTAATGATAACCAATCTTCCCTGGGATCCAGTGTAGTACCAGAGGACTAGAGAATTGAGAACGTTATGCTGTTGTTCAAAACAATTGTTGAGGTAAGCCTACCTTTTATTGATCAGTCAGTTTAACTTTGGTGGGGAAATGTGTCGAAATAATAATTATTTGTGGAAAGATGAATAGACGCTTGGAAAAGTATGTTAGTTTGGAAAAGCTAACTTGGATTTGTTAAAGAAGAATCATGTGTAACTTGCTGGAGTTATTTTTTTGAAGAGGTGCCAAAGGGCAATGTGGTGGATTTAGTGTACATGGACTTCTAAAAGGCATTCAATACAGTGCCACACAATAGACTTGTGAGAAAAGTTGTAGCTCTCAGAATAAAAGGGTTGGTAGCAATGTGGATTCAAAACTCTGTGAGGGACAGAAAACAGAGTAATCATTCAATGGTATTTTAAAGGTAGAGGAATGTTTGTATTGGAATTCATTTCCCAGGTTAGATATTAGGATTATGCTTTTCCTGATATGTGTGTTATGGGGACAATTTCAAAGTTTGTAAATGAGACAAGGCAAGGCAACATTGTAAACTGTGAGAAGAACAGCCTGGAACCTTAAAAGGACACTGACAAGTTGATAGAATGAGCAAGTAGGTGACCGATGACTTTTAATGTGAAGAAGTGTGAGGTGATGCATTTTGGTAGGAAAATCATTGAGAAACAGTATAAAATGGTATTATTTTAAAGGATATGCAGAAGCATAGAAGACCTATTGTCTATGTGCAGATGTCATTATTTATGACAGATATCATTAGAATGTGCAGTATCCCAGGTTTCACTAACAGGGATATGGAATACAAGATAGGGAAGTTTATATTGAACATATAGGACACTGGTTAGAGATGAACTGGAGTATTATGTACAGCACTGGGTACTACACTGTAGAAGGATGGGAATGCATTGGAAAGATGCTCAAGAGGTTTATGAGAATAGTCCTAAAGGTGAGAAACTTCGTTAGGAGGATAGATTAGAGAAATTAGTGGTGTTCTTAGAAGGGATAGTTAAGATGAAATCTGGTTATGTTGAAATTCATGGACAGTCTGGATAGAGTCCATAGTTCGCTTTGGCAAAAGAGTTGCGAACCACAGGAAATAGATTGAAAGTGATGGCAAAAGAAACAACTCCAACATGAGGGAAATCTTTTTATATGTAATGGATGATCATTGTCTGGAATGCACTCTGATATTTTGGTGAAGACAAATTCAGTGGGAAGTCAGAATCAACACAAGAATATAAAGTAAATTCTTCCATTAAGAGGAGAAAGAGTAGGTGTATAGAAGTGGCAGAGTTGTTCGTGCAGCGAACTGGTAGTGTCACAGTGAACCTAATAAAGGTAACTATTCTGTGATTCAATAACAAACCTTGCCAAACATTTTAGCACTATAGTTTTGAATAGTTTTTCAAATTGATGTATTTTATTCTAATTCTCTTTTCCAAATAGTAGTCCTATAAATGCCAAAAAAGTGAGCACCACAATCGGCAATGATTCCTACATTGGGCTTTGGAGAAACTACCTTATCCTTTGCTGCAGTGCAGCAACATGTAGTACGGCTCCTTCAGGGTCACTAAGGTGCTCACCTCCAGAGACGCTGGCGTCTACTCCTGATAGTGGATATAGTCTGGATTCTAAGGTAGGTACTACTTGAAATTTCTATCAGCTTGATAAGGTGGATGTTGAGATTGTTTCTGCTGGTCACAGAATTTAACATGCAGGATCACAGACTTTGGATAAGGGTCCAATCATTTAAGAATGAAATGAAGAGAAAGGGTTGTGAATCTTTGGAATTCTCAAAACATGTTAGCGCCTCTATTGTTGAACACAGAAATTTAACATTACTCCAAAGGTCCAGAGAGCAGGCTTGAAAGCTGATTGAAGTCTAAGATTAAGCATGATCTTTTGAATGGCAAAACAGATTTGAAATGCCTTATGGTCTATTTCTGTTCCTGTTTCTTGTGTGTATTATTCAATAATTGAAAAAATAGGAAATACTTGAATAGATAAGGAAATTAATTCTGAGATCATGCCTTACCTGTCTGTAAAAGTAATTGATAGTGTGGACGCCTTGTCAGGTTCATGCTTCAAAGTGTTGAAGCTGATAGAAATGTTCGTTTTCAGTGCATGGCTTCTGGAGCATTTTATCCTTTTGCTGTCCCATGAGGCATTTTGACAACTTCTTGAGGTACTAATGTGAGGTACTTTTGTGAAGTTGTATTCATTTAACCTTGATCATTCTTTTGTATGTGTAGTCAAAATTGCTCCCACATCCACCTGTAAGGCTTTGTTGTACATCCTTCTCAGAACCAGCATTGTGTGATTGTTAGGTATTTATGTAATAAATATCTAAAAGCCATATCAGAATGTTTACTTTAACCTTAATCCAATTTTTTTCTCTCTTATCAGCAAGCCACGTTTGAATATTGTTTCCATTGTGAATTCTCCAAAATTGTTCTAAATTCCATCAGATTGACTGCTTTGCCAGCTGTCAGCAAATCATTACTGTTTATATCATCGTTGTCATCACCACAATGCATACAGTTTGAATTCACTAAAATAATGTCGGTGTTCAGTATCTGACAGATCCAAATTTAGGTTTAAATGTGGTTAACTAGATCCATGTAAATTCAGGTCTGTCACGAAAGTTAGGAGTAGAATGAGGCCATTTGGTCCTTCGAATGGTGGAGCATACTCAATGAGATTGTGGCTGATCTTGTAATTTTCAATTTCACTTTCCTGCTTTTCCCATTAGCTATTGACTTCCTCATTGATTAAAAATTTGTCTCAGCCTTGAATATCTCATGAACCAGCTTCATCAGACTTCTGTAGTAAATTGTTCCATAGAGCCAATGAGAAGAAAAAGATCATAGAATCCCTACTGTGTGGAAACAGGCCCTTTGACCCAACAAGTCCACACCGACCCTCCGAAGAGTAACCTACCTAGACCCATTTCCCTACCAAATTATCCTATATTTACCCCGACCGATGCGCATTCCTGAAACACTATGGGCAATTTAGCACGGCCAATTCAGCTAACCTGCAGATCTTTGGATTGTGGGAGGAAACTGGAGCACCCAGAGGAAACCCACGCAGACACAGCGGGAATGTGCAAACTACGCACAGTCACCCAGGGCTGGAATCAAACCCAGGTCTGTGGCACTGTGAGGCAGCAGTGCTAACCACTGAGCCACGGTGCCACCGCACGCCAAGGATATGCATGTCCATAAGCACCCTCACCAACCTCTTAGAGATGCACGATTGAAAGCACATTGTCTGAGTGCGTAACAGCCTGATATGGAAACTGCTCTGCCCAGAAACTACAAAGGGTGGTGTGCACAGCCCAAGCCATCACTGGAGGCCAACTTTCCATCCATGGAGAAAGTGAGGACTGCAGATGCTGGAGATCAGAGCTGAAAATGTGTTGCGGAAAAGCGCAGCAGGTCAGGCAGCATCCAAGGAGCAGGAGAATCGACGTTTCAGGCATGAGCCTTCCTGAAGAAGGGCTTATGCCCGAAACATCGATTCTCCTGCTCCTTGGATGCTGCCTGACCTGCTGCGCTTTTCCAGCAACACATTTTCAGCTTCCATCCATGGACCCCATTTACACAGCTCGCTGCCAATGAAAGACTGCCAACTTCATCAAAGACTCTTTGCACCCCAGTAATGATCTCCTTATAACCTCTTCTGTCAGAAAGAAGATATAGAGGCCTGAATGCATGCACACCAGTAGGTTCAGGGGCAGCTTCCTAGTTGTTATTGGCCTATTGACTGGACTCTCTCGGCTCAAATAATGCTGATCTTGCTAACGTTCATCTCTCCTGCACAATGTTACCTGTACACCCCTGTTTAAATCTTTTGTTCTATACATCCTTGCTTACTATGACCTAGCTGTACTGCTGATAAATCAAGTTTTTCACTGTACTTCTGTACACATGACAACAAATAAATCAATCAATCCAAAAAAGCCTCGTGAACCTTCTCTCGATTGCCTCCAATATCAGTACAACTTACCTCAGATAAGGGGACCAAAACAGTTCACAGTATTCCAGCTGTGGTCTGACTATTGTCTTGGATACATTTAACATAATTTAAATCCTTTCCTTCTAAACTAAAGGCAGCCATTCCAGTTGTCTTCCCTGTGACCCACCAAACTTTTAGTGATTCATGTGCTAGTATTCCTAAATCCCTCTGTGTTGCATATTCCTGCAGTTTGTTCCGAATTAAATAGCACTCACCTCCTCTCTTCCTGCCAAAGTGCGTAACCTCACATTTTCAATACGACCTTGCATCTCTCACGTTTTTGCCCACTTGCTGAACCTGTTTGTTTCTTTGTAAATTACTTTGTCATCCTCATCACTTACCTTCCCACCTATTTTTGTGTTGTCTGCAAACTTGGTAATAGTACATCTAAGTCATTAATACATATCGCAAATGATTGTGATTGCTAGTGACACTCCTCTAGGTATAGATACCTACTTTTTGTTTCTATCCCTTTTTGAACAAGGATGTTAAAATGAGCATTTTTCCAATCCTCTGAGGTTTTTCTAATACCTGAGCATTCTTGGAAGGTGGTGACCAGTGCATCCATATCTCTGGTACTTTATTTAAAATCCTAGGATGCAAACCATCAGGTCCAGGAGTCTTACCAGCCTTTAGCCCCATTAATTTCAAAATACTTTTTTCTATTTTGATAGTTATGTTTATTTCACTCTCGCTCGTGCTCTCTCGCGCTCTGTCTCTCTCCAACCACCACCACCACCAAATCCTTTCATTCTTTTCTGAATGCTTTTCGTGTCTTCTGTTGTGAAGAGTGATATAAAGTATTTATATTCACCATCTCTGACATTCCTTGGTTCCCCATAATTTCCCTGCTTCAATCTATAAGATGCAAATACTCCCTGTTGCTTCTCTCTCAGTTTTTATATGTTCACACAAATTCTTGCTGTATATTTTTGTTATTTACTAGGTTACCCTCGGTTTATTTTCTCCCATTTTGTTATTTATTTGGTCATCTTTTTGTCGCTTTAAAACTTGCCCTGTCCTCTGATTTACCAATAATTCTTGCCACATTGTGTTTTTTTCCCTTTGAAATTGGTATTCTGAGCTTCTCTGTTAAGCATGGCCAGTTTATCCCAGAAGGCCATTTGGGCCTTTGAGCCTGCCCCACCATTCAATAGGATCATGGCTAATTCGACATGCCTCAGGCCCACTCTCCTGCCTTTTCTCAGTAACTCTTCATTCCCCTGCTGATCAAGAATCATTCTATCTCAGCCTTAAATATGCACAAGATCTCATCTCCCACAGCTCTCTATGGCAAGGAGTTCTAAACACACTCAGCTCTCTGAAAGAAGAAATTACTCCTCATCTGAGTCTTAAATTGGTGCCCCTTTATTCTGACTCTCATAGACCTAAAGTGTCCCACGAGGGGAAACATCCTCTCAGCACTTACCCTTTCAAGCTCCTTAAGAATCCTATATGTTTCAATGAGATCACTTCTCAGTCTTCTATAGTCCAATGAATCAACTACTAACCTGATGAGCCTTTGTTCATAAGGTAATCCCTCCATGCCAGGGATCATCTTTATGAACCTTCTCTGAACCACCTCCAATGAAATTATATCTTTCCTTAAATAAGGGGACCAAACAGCATTCTAGATTATGGTCCCACCAACACCTTGTACAGTTGCGGAAAAATTTCCTTACTCCTGTATTCCAACTCTCCTTGAAATAGGGGCCAACATTTCATTTGTCTTCTTGATTACTTAGTGCAGCTGTGTGCTAACTTTCTTAGTTCTATGCACTATTATTCCCAAGTTCATTTGATTTGCACCTTTCTCAGTTTCTCTCCATTTAAATAATATTCTGATCTTTTGTTCTTTCTTCCCAAATGAATAACTTTGCATTTTCACACATTATACTCCATTTTCTAACTCATGGCCTATTCACTAAATCTAACCATGTCTATTAACTGTATCCCCCTCACAACCTTCCTTATTACCTATTTTTGTGGCTTCTATACATTTGGCCACAGTACATTAATTCCCTTCCTCCAAGTCGTTAATGTGTATTGTAAATAGTGCCATCCCTGCATCAATCCTTGTGAAATCCCACAGGTCATCGGTCGCCAATTTGAGAAAGAACCTGTTATCCTCACTCACTGCTTCCTGCCCATTAACTAATTCACTATCCATGACAATATATTATCCCCAACAGGTGAGCTCTTATCTAATGACTTAACCTTTTGAAAGGTGCTTTGTCAAACATGTTCTGGAAGTCCAAATACAACACATCTACTGGTTTTTCTTTGTCCAGTCTGGTTGAGACTTCCTTGAAAAAGTGTAATACATTAGCCAGACACTATTTCCCTTCCAAGAAGCCATACTGGCTCTGTTTGATTAAATTTTGATTTTCTAAATGTTCTGCAATTACTTGCTTAACCTTAATACCAATATTTTTCCAACTGTAGATATTAAGTTAATCAATCTTTGAATAAGGGTGTCACATTAGCAGTTTTCCATTCCAGTCTAATGCTTCGCACATCTCTGATGGGCGGCACCATGGCTAGCACTACTGCTTCACGGCACCAGGGACCTGAGTTCAATTCCAGCCTCAGGTGACTGTGCACACTCCACACAGACATTCTCCCTGTGCCTGTGTGGGCCTCCTCGGGGTGCTCTGGTTTTCTCTGACACTCCAAAGATTTGTAGGCAAAATGGATTTACTGTGCTAAGTTGCCTCATAGTGTCCAGGGATGTGTGCAGGGGGATTAGAAATAGTTAATGCAGGGTTATGTCGAGAGGATGTGATGGTGCTGATCCATGGGCCAAGTGGTCTGTATCTGCACTGTAGGGGTTCTGTGATTCTTCAGAATCCAATGGCTTTTGGAAAGTTACCATTAATATCTCTGTAGCCACCTCCTTTAAGTTCCATGGATGCAAACCATCCAGACCAGGGAACTTTACCTTTAGATCCATTAATTTGTCGATTACTGCTACTTTAGTGATAGTACTTAATTTTTCCCTCCATGCTCTTTAGCATTAATGGGATGTTTGAAGTTTCTTCCACTACAACGATTGATGCAAAATATCCATTTAATTTCTCTGCAATTCCCTTATTTCCTAACACCATCTCTCCAGATTGATTTTCTAAGGGGTCGATGTTCACTTTGATCTCACTCTTTCCTTTTATATATTTAAAGAAGCTCTTATTGTCTGTTTTTATGTTCCTAGCTAGTTTGCCCTCATTTATTTTCTGCTTTTGTTATCTTTGCAGCCTCTTTTGCTGGATTCTGAATTTATCTCTGTATTTGAGGCTTCATGATCTTTGGTCTCCTTACATGTTTTTACTTTGAACTTGATTAACTCTGGTTGGCTTATCCCTCCTTAGAATGTCTCCTCCTTATTGGGGTGCAGTTTTGCTGTGGGTCATAAAATACCTCCTGCAATTCCTGCCACTGCTTCCTTACTAACTTTCCTGCTAATCTGTCCGTCGAGTTCACTTTAGCTAACTCTATCCTCAGTTCATTGTAATTTTTTTAAGTTAAGCACAGGTACTTCTGACTGAAGTTTCTCACTTGAACTGAACATTAAATTTATGATCACTACATCCCCAGGGGATCTTTTCACTTTTATGGTTCCTTGGTACAATATGACATTCACATGTCCTGTCTTTCCCCTTTTTTTGGTAAGAATGAGCACCATCACTAACCTACAATCCTATATTCTCCTTTACCTTTGATTTTATCATTTTCTATGCACCTGAATACCAACATTTGCCACAAATGTGTTCACTATGAACTATAATAGAATCCATCAGCTCCCACATTATGCTGTTTCAACACATCCTGTGACCCTGCACTTCTATTTTATTTGTTTAGTTCTTCATTTTTTTTTTAAATTCCTCCTATTTATTTAGTTTTTAATCTAGAAATATTTCTCTTCTTTACCTTCAGGAGAAAAGTAATGTATAATAGATAAAATAAATACTAAAATATTATTAATAAATTAGCAGTTACAGGTAGTTCTTCTATAACCCGATGGTTGTGTTCTTGTGTAAGCAGACATTATATAAAAATCACAACTTTAAGCGCTGTTTCTAAAATTTGGCAATATAATTGCATTACAGCCAATGCGCTTTCAAAACATTTCATCAGTCATGTTACAGCAAATTCACATCAACAAAAGGTGCATTCTCACAGAGCGACCTGTATTACTAACTAATGAACTTTGAGATTTTCCTGGATGTTACTCTGTTTTATGCAGGGCTCCCCATTCTGGGTTCAATATATTCTATTAAACAGACCTCGCAAACTACGAACCAAAAAAGCAAGCAAATATAAGTTTTTTCCCCCTTCTAATGCTTTCTGACTTTGGACATTGACCCACTGGGCCATATTTATAGACAAATAAGAAATTTTAATTGTCATTATTTGAAGTGCAGCTTTGGTTATGTAAGCTACAAAAAATGAGCAGTTAAATCCGGAAGAATCAAACTGTGGATAGGACAAGGAACCGCATATTTAACATACATTTAGGACAGCAATCAGGGATAGTCGTAATCTGGCATTGTCTTCTGTGTAGAATAGTGCTAGTAAAAGGTCTGTACTTTATTGAAGAAAAGCAGGTTTGAGAGATCTGGCTTCCTTTTAGAAAGCTGAATCAAAATCAACAAGGTCCTTCCTTATCCATAATTATTTTATGAAACATAGCAGCTGATTTAGGTACAAGGTGATCCTCGAGACAATAAATATGTATTTTTAATGATGTGGACGTGCTGATGTTGGACTGTGATGGACTAAGTCAAGATCCAACAGGTTTATTTGAAATCACAAGCTTTCAGGTGAAACCACTTCATTTGAAGCAGCAGTGCTGTGAAAGTTTATAATTTCAAATAAACCTGTTGGACCATAACCAGGTGTCATCTGACTTCTCTCTGTCTGCATTTTTAGAGGAATGTTAGCTTGAACATCAGAAAAGTGCAGTGGTCATCTTTGATGTGCTTGTGTCCTTTTATGCTTGATGAAGCAGGCATTTGGGGACTTAGTTTAGCATTTAATCTAGAAGATACCACCTTTAACAAGAGTATTCCTTTCATAGAACATAGAACATAGAAGAATACAGCGCAGTACAGGCCCTTTGGCCCTCGATGTTGCGCCGATCCAAGCCCACCTAACCTATACTAACCCACTATCCTCCATATACCTATCCTCCATATACCTATTAAATGTCAGCTGAAATTATGATCGTAGTAAAGTGTGAAGACATAATATGTTTTTCTCAATCAAAAATGCTACCAACTACTAATCAATTTGACATTTGCAGCAATAACCAGAATAGGTAACATGAGATTATGAAGATATGAATTTTATATTAAGGTGAATACTTTGTAATTTCAGATAATTGGCATTCCATCCCCATCTTCGCTATTCAAGTTTATAGTTCCAATGATGCGCTCTGAGAGCATGGAAATTACAGAATCTCTGGTGCTGGGGCTTGGCAGGACCAATCCTGTAGCATTTAGGTAAAAGGCATTTCATTGCACAAGTTTTACCTTTTTTTATGTCTGAACCAGCAAAGCATGTTATGATGTATTTAATTTGAATTTCTCTTTAAGATATTTGAAGGGCAAGATGTTCCCTCCAGGATTGCCCAAATATCTACAATTTTTAAAAGCCAGTTAGTTGTATTTATTCACCACTTTAGCTGCTTTTGTCCTCAAAAAGAGATTGGATTGCTTTGTGCTTCAAATCACATTGTTCACGCGATGCTTTTTGACTCAAAAGTAGAATAAGAAAGCTGAGCTTAGTTTCAAACTGGATTGAAGAAAATTCATTTTGCAATTTTTTCAACAAAAAATAAGCTTTATCTGACAGCTATGTTTTTTACACACTGAACAAAGATTTTGTGCTCAATTTGCAAATTAAATATAGTAAATATTTTGTCTATCAAAATTTGCTTTATAATTGCTAACATGCCTGCTCCCATCGCCTCCACTAGCAATGCAATCCAGGCACCTGTTATTTTCTATGTAAGAGATGTTCCCCACAGTTCTCCATTAAACATTTTCCCTCTCACCTTGAACCTGTGCCCTGTTGTAGTAGTTGACCTTTCCACTCTGGGGAAAAAGTTTATGACAATTCATCCTATCTGTGCCTTTCATAATTTTGTCGTCCTTTATTTGGGTGCCTCTCAGCCTCTGTCTTACCAGTGAAAACAAAATTGAGTTTATCAAACCTCTGCTCATAATTAAAGCCCTTAAGACCAGGTAACATCTGCTTAACTTTCTCTGTAACCCTCTCCAAAGCATCCATGTCCTTCTGGCCAATGAAAGCTAAATGGTAAGCAGCTCATTTTCAGTCGCTTCTTTTTGTTTTGCAGAGAGTTGATAGAAGAACTTCATCCCATTATAAAAGAAGCACTTGAAAGAAGGCCAGAGGTAAACAAAAATTGAACTGGACTCTTAATGAAAAAGCATAAGGTGATCTGCACTAGAATGTTTGATTGTAAGTGTGTGGATCTGTTGTGAAGGGTTTTCTATACCAGATTTTCAAAAGTTAAAGGAAACTGGCAGTCAGGTGTCTAAGTTAGAAATTCTGAAGGTTTTTTTTTTCTTCAGCTTGAAAACTGAATTTGAGCAAAGGATGTTTCATATAAGTCAGTGCCCAATTCACTATTAACTGCTTTTTCAGGTTCCTAACTCTTTTTAGCTTTTGACCATCCATCTCAATGATGTTGGTGCAGCTCCTGATTTGCTCAACATCCACACCCTCAGTGCCCTAGTCCTCCTGAAAACCATTACTGTTTTTCATCCCGTTTGCCAGATACAGTCCTCATTCTACTTCCTTAAGTGGGAAGGGTATAGAATTCAAAGAATAGAGCAAGTAACTTGCTAAACTATTCACCATAAGATCTGGCTGGATCACATAAAGCATGATGTTGTCTGTTGAAATTGCTCACTATTCCAGGAATGTTCTGGAATTCAAAGATAACCTCTGATTTCTGTGCTAAAGTTGTCTTTTTCAAACCCTTCTACTCCTTTTTTATACCCTTGTCGCCAATAAAAATGCAGAAAGATTTTTGTTAGTAAGATTTCAGTCATCCAATAAGCTGCTTCTGCTACTACCCTCTTATACCAGACCAGTTTCCTTCTAAGATTCTCCTCTGTCCGATTCCAAGCCCTCATCTTTGTCAAATCACTCTCCTTTTTCTGATGCATGCCTTTTTCAAGCTCATCTTACCTGCAAGACCCATCTCTTGACCCCTCAGCCTGTTTGCAGCAAAGTAGCGTTTTCATCGCTCATCCTATTAATGTTTGTATTCAACTCTGATACTGTTGCCCTCTTCTTGAATTCATCACAACACTGACCCCTTTATCCTTGTAAATTACCATGTTATTACCAACCATCCTTTCTTCTCAAAACTTCTTCAACATGTGGTTGCCACCTAAATTTGTGTCCATTTTCACTGGAGTGCTCTGTGTTCTTCCATTCAGGATTTCATCCTTGACCAAATACCAAAATAGCTCTTCTCAAAGTTTCAAATGAAAACCCTTCCTGTGACTCTTCACTTGTCTGCTTTGTTTGAAGTGGTCATTCATACTGTCTTTCTATGGATGGGACTGCACTTGTAGCCAGAGAAGCTTTCTTCCTTTCCTACCTGGTTACCTGGGGTAGACCTTAAGGAGCTATCCCTGATCCACTCTTATTTCCTGTCTATATGGTTCCCTTTTGTTATATTAAGTAAAACCTGAATGCTGATTTCTGTAAGTTCACTGACAACACCAAATTCTCTTTGACTGCTACCCCTGCCTCGCCTGAACCTCTCTCCACCTTGCACTGTTCTTAAATGGTCTAACTGCATGTCCAACAACCAATATTGGATAATCTTAATATTTCTCTCAATACCAGGAAATCTGTAAAGTTTGATCCCCATTGCAAGCCACATTCTCTAGCCACTGACCCTGTTTCACTCCTTGGCAGCTTTGAGTCTGAACCTTATTGTCTGTAATCTTCAAGTCATATCATGGTTGACCCCAGAAGAAGGTTGCAAGCAGAACTGTATTGTAACTAATGCCACGCATTTCCAACTCAGTAATGTCACGTACTTTTGCTGTGCCCAAAAGCTGGGATTTAATGTCCTGTGTACTAAATGTTGGACTGGTGACTTCTGGGGTGATTAGATCCTGTCTATAATGGCAGGAAAGCTCGCAGGCCGAAATGCCAATTCAGTACTTAAATGCTGTCCTGCAGTGATTTTGCGCCCTCTAACCCCATCTGAAGGGGTAGTATGCCACCTTATATTAAATTTAAGATGCTATTTCCATGCTAATAAGTGTTCAGACAACTCAGTTCTGTATCACTGCCTTACTTAGAGATAGGCATTAATTATTTTCCAAGTTTTCCTTAATGAACATTAAAAACCCACTTTTATGTAGCCCTCGATTCCTTTTTTCCCTTATTGTGCCATCCTTTTCTCCCTAACCTTTTGGCTCCACTCTTCTCTCCTTTGCTCCGCTCCCTCTGTTTCTGTTCACTCACAACAGAACTTACACTGGTTTATAGAATTGAAACTCACTAATGAATAAGTTATAAACTTTTAATTGTTTACAATGAAAATAAGCTGTTTTATAAACATATTTTATTGACATGTATAATTATGCAATTATTGTCATGTTATTCACCTATTTTTAAAATTGTGTGGCCTAACTAAAGTCTTATAAAGCTGCAACATGACATCCTGACTTTTGTACTCAATTCCTGGACCAGTAAAGACAAGAATGCCAAATGCCTTCTTTAGTACCCTATGTACTTGCGTGGCCACTTTCATGGAACTGTGGATTGAACCCCAAGATCCCTCTGTACATCAAGGCTGTTCATGGTCCTGCCATTAACTCTATATTTTTCCTTAACATTTGACCTCCCAAAGTGCAGCACCTCACACTTGTCCGGATTAACTCTGTCTGCCATTTCTCTGCCCATATCTGCAACTGATTTATATCTGGCTGTATCCTTTGAGAACCTTCTACCGATCTTTGTATTGTCTGCAAGTTTACTAACCCACGCATTTACTTTTTCATCCAAGCTGTTTATGTATATCACAAACAGCGGAAGTCCCAGTACAGATCCCTGCAGAACATCACGAGTCACAGACCTCCAGCCAGAAAATACCCTTCCTTTACAATCTTTTGTTTTATTATATAATTCTTGTTTATTTATATTTACTCAATACAATTGACAGCTGTAGTTTAAAAGATGTTCCTTTTGTACACAAAGGAAATGCTAAACTGTAGACCTGTCTTAATATATGGCATCATGGAAGAACTTTGCAACTCCATTCATTATTTCAGCGAAAGATTATGGGTCGCTCACATTATATTTGGAGATTTCGGAGCATGTACTATTTGTCACTTTTCAATGATTCCACATATTTGACTTTGCTTTTCTGTATGGGAATGGCAATGTTTTATTGTTTCATCAACATGTATGGTATTTTGTAACCAAACCCAGCCCATAAGAGCTGAAGTGTGGCTGTGCAATCAGAAATAAGCTAGTGAAAAACAATAGTAAACTACTGTACAGCCAACTGTTTGATTTGTCAATTGCTAACTCCAGTAATTTGAAAATTTAGAGCCACCATTTCTTCAAGATTATATGATATTGATATATTTTGAAAACTGATAAGTATTGTTCATATGCAAAGGGTTTAAAATGTTCTTTTGTATGATATCATTAATATTATAATTTGACAGCTATACTATCTGCAACTTTGGAAATTTAATGGCTGTATTTACACAATTACTATAATTTGTATTTGCAATTGTTATTTAAATGGTTTGATTTTTATCAATTTGGATGCAATGTGGAAATTCAAAATGCAGAAAATAAGTGATATTTGCATCTGTAATGCAGAATATGAAACGACGCAGGCGTCGAGATATTTTGCGGGTACAACTCGTGAGGATCTTTGAGCTACTAGCAGATGCTGGTGTAATTAGTCACAGGTAAATAACAAACATGAAATTAGGTTTCAACTCTCAACGAATTGCAACTGAAAAGTTATGAACATAAAAATAAAAGTCCATGGTGTTGCAGGTATTATTTTAGCATGGTTAAAGGCTTGGGGCTAATCAATAGAAGTCAGAGAGTTGGGATAGGAAAGTACTTTTAGGATGGCCAGGTGTAAATAGTCGAGTATCAGATGGATCAGTGCTGGGGTCGCAATTATTTACAAAAAATATTCATGACTTGGATGAGGAAAGTGAATGTAATGTCACCAAGTTTGCTGACCACCCAAAAGTTGATGAGACAGTAAATGATAAGGATGACATGAGCAATCTGTAGAGGGATGTAGACAGGTTAAGCAACTGGATAAAAACTTGTCAGATTGAATATAATGTGGGCAATTGTAAAGTTAGGCACTTTGGCAGGAGTTGAATATTATTTAAGTGGAGGAAGACTGCAAAATGCTACAGATTTGGGAATACTCGTTTATTAATCACACAAGTTTAGCATTCACACTCAGTAGGTGATATAGAAGGCAAGTAGAATGTTGGCCTTTATTTCAATGGAGTGTAAAAGTAGAGAAGCTTTTCTAAAACTACACAAGGTGTTAGTCGGACCATATCTGGAATACTGTTAACCGTTTTGGACCCCTTTTAGAGTCCTCAAGTCTACATAAGAGTCAGAGAGTCAAACAGCATAGAAACAGACCCTTCAATCCAGTTCATCCATGTCCAACAGGTTTCCTAAACTAAACTCGTCCCATTTGCCTGCTTTTGTCCCATATCTGTCTAAACCTTTCCTATTCATGTACCTGTCCAAATGTCTTTTAAATGTTGTAATTACTCTCGTCTCTACCACATCTTCTGGTAGTTTATTCCACGTATGCACCACCTTTTGTGTGGAAAAAGTTGCCCCTCAGGTCCATTTTAAATTTTTTTCCACACTCACCTTATGTTGTGCCTTCGAGTGTTGGACTCCCCTTCCCTCGGGAAAAGGTGTTGCCATTTCATCTTAGCTATGCTTCGCATGACTTTTATAAACCTCTATAAGTTCACGCCTCTGCCTCCAATGATCCAAGGAAAAAAATCCCAGCCTATCCAGTCTCTCCCTATATCTCAAACTCCCCAGTCTTGGTAACATTTCTTGTAAATCTTTTTTGGACTCTATCCAGTTTAATGATATCCTTCCTATAACAGGGTGACCAGTATTGTATGCAGTACTCCAGGAGTGGCCTCACCAGTATCTTGTACAGCCGCAACATGATATCCCAACTCCTATACTCAATGCTCTGACCAATGAGGTCAACCACACCAAATGCCATCCTGTCTACCTGTGACGCAACTTTCAAGGAACTGTGTACCTGAACCTCTAAGGCTCTTTCTTTGTACATGCTCCCCAGGGCCTGACCTTTAACTTGTACATACTGTGCTAGTTTGCCTTACCAAAATGCAACATCTCATACCTATTTAAATTAAACTCCATTTGCCACTCCTTGGCCCAGCTGTTTGGTATCTCGTTGTATTCTTAGATAACCTTTTTCAGTGTCCACTATACGACCAATTTTACTGTCTTTTGCAAACTCAGTAGCTTTGCCTCCTATGTTCTGTCCCAATTTATCTAAAATTAAGATATGTACTGGCATTGGAGGCAGTCGAAAGAACTAGGGTTATCTCGGGTATGGAGAGACTGTCTTGCGAGCAGAGGTTGAGTCAGTTGTACCCATGCTCATTATTGTATAAAAGAATGAGTGTTGATCTTATGGAAACCTACAGAATCCCTTGGGGTCTTGACAGGATAGATGTGGAAAGATTGATTTCTCTTGTGGGAGAGTTAAAGACCAGAATGCATAATTTCAGAGGTCATCTGTTTAAGACAGATGAGAAATTTTGTCTCAGAATAGTGAATCTGTGGAATTCTTTACTGCAGAAAGCTGTTAAGGCTGTGTCATTAAATATGTTCAAGGCTGAGACAGATTTATTATCAGTAGGGGAATGAAGATTTTTTGGGAAAAGGCAGGAAAGTAGAGTTGAGAACTTTCTGATCAACCATGAAATCGTTCCATAGTAGGGTTATCTCGGGTATGGACTTGTTTGGCTGAAAGACCTACTTCTGTTCTGACATCTGATGGGCTTTCAGGAAGTTTGGGAAAACTTGTACTGAAAATAAGGAGGTAGTGTAAATTTAATTCACATTGTGGCATGAAGGGTGTGCACGGTTTTGGAGATGGAATGCTAATCTTATGCTGACCTGGAGACAACATGCCATTCTGCTATTGAACATTCTAATTGGTGTTTCTAATTTGAGAAAGAACAAATGAAATTGAAGTGCAATTTATCTGTTCATTACTTAAAATTTTAGTCTAATTTTGTGTCATAAATTAATCGCAAATATCCTGTTATAACAAGTGCATAGATTTTATTTGATGTTGATTTGGCTTTTTGTGTTTTGGTGTTCTTACCTATTGTTTGTTTTCAAATACTAGTGGAAGTGGAGGCCTTGATAATGAAACACATTCCCTCAATAACACTTTGTTGGAGTATGTTGATCTAACAAGGCAGCTGCTTGAAGCTGAGAATGACAAGGATTCTGACACGTTAAAGGATATCCGATGCCATTTCAGTGCCTTGGTGGCAAATATCATTCAAAATGTCCCAGGTATGCATAATTCCAGAAGCAATTAGTTACTGTGATGATTTTTTTAAAAAATCTAATATGTATTGAAAATGTAAATGTGTCTAACAAGTGCATAATCTAACTTATAATTAATTGGGGCCAGTAATGTTTATTGATTTAGAATATTTACAAGAAAAAGAGGACAGTTTATTATGACCTAGTTCAATTTTAGGGTGCATTTATCTAACAACTATAACATCAATGTAATCTAAATCTACTTTACTATTGTACTAGTAATATAAATCCTATTAGTCCGACATTATGTCAGGCCTTAACTCTACAGTTACACTGGACGAGTTTAACTAAATTTCTTTAGTGTAATTGTGGGAGAAAATACGGTCCCAGCCCCTCCATGACATGGCCACAAAACAGACAACACAAAATGTCTGCACTTAGCTACTGAGCCTACCTTCGATGCCTCAAATTGGCCAAACCAGCTGCTCCAGACCAAGAGAATATACTTCTACTGATTAAGTGATAATAAGCCTCCCACTTCACAACAGCCCCGCACCTCTGATGTCCTTAGGACACAGCTGCTCCCACTAGGAGTCCAGCCTTCACAAAGGGTACCCAGACAAGGAGGCACTAAAGGTACTTCGCTTGCCCCCTCAACAATACAAACCCATTAACACCAGGATGAAACCCACTAACACCACCTGCAGCCAAGGATCGGAATCTCCTGAGTCAATTAAGAAACTCATTGCGGACCCTTAAATCTTTTCAATGAATGAACTTTATTTCTCTTTGTTGTACAACTCACACCATTGTCTCATAACTCACACTTCATTGTTGCAATGGTATGAAACTCCACTAAATTCTCTGTCTGGGGAAGAAGCTGTGTCTCCTTCTGAACGGCCTGTCAGTGACTCTTTCAGTGGGATCAAGTCTCTTCCACGATATTGCTGTCAAATAAATCTTTGTCAGTTCTCCGTCCGATCTGTGTGTTTGTGATCTCTGATTAATTGAGCTAAGTTCTCCGGCAGTAATTTACCTTTAGCATACTTTCTCATTTTCTAATTTTTACGTTGTATGAGAACTGTTGGGTGTAGTTGATTAGAAGGAATTTTTCAAAATCTAAATGAACTGGAACATGTGATATGCAAAATTTCAACTGCAAAATAGATCATAGTCAATAGCATAGAAAACAGTTAAAAAGAAAACCATGGAAATTGAGCAAAAATTGAGCATATTTTGATGTTTAATATTAATTTCTGGTTAGATCCCACCAACAAAGGCCACAATTGATAGTATATCCAGGTAATTTAATGTATTGTCTTTATTCCCCCATTTAAAGAAACTGCATTTCAGAGTCTTGACTAGTAAATTGTCCAATTCTTATCTTGCACTATTTTGCGCTCTCTGTACTTTATTTTAAGGTATATATTACAGAATTGGCTTGTGATGAAACTGTCACTGGTTTACCTTAACATTGTCTGAAGATTCTATAGATTTGAAATCATAAAGGCAGAAAGTTTATTGCTGAATGTCCTCAAATTTGTTATGGAAGGGTTGTTTGTGTGAGTCTCAGAGTTGAGTGTGTAACAAACCCAGAGAATGCTGTCTGGTCTGGCAGCGTCTGTGGAGAGAAACACAGTTGAAGTTTTGAATCCATTATGATTTCTTTAGAACATTTCTTCAGAAAATTGCAATGTATGTTTTGCTGAGAGATGTAGTGCAACTTTAAAATGAATATATTCTAGATCACTCTTCATCCAAGGCACTTGAGAGTTAACTAGACCCACCATCTGACCCCACAAATAAAATGAGCAGTACTCATATCATTGTCTAACACTTGTGCAATGACTTGTGTTGAAATTCTTCTGTAGATAAAATCTACAGGACTTAATCTATCTAAAAACATTTTGAGACTCATTTTGTCTTTTTTGCCTTTCCTTACAGTTCACCAACGGAGGGCTATCTTTCCACAGCAGAGTTTACGCCACAGTCTATTTATGTTGTTCAGTCACTGGGCTGGCCCATTTAGCATAATGTTTACTCCTCTGGATAGATACAGTGACAGGAACATGCAAATTAACCGGCATCAGTATTCTGCATTAAAGGTATAAGCACTGATCCTTCTCGTTCATTGTGACAATATACCAAGAGTTTTAAGAAATCTAATTCTATATGTGATAGTGTTATGTTGTGTCCTGTCATGTGGCAAATATTATTGATTAATGTTTTCTGGATGCAAGGTCAAATTAATTTTGTACCAGTGGAAGAAAAGCAATTATTTGGTTCTATTGTATGAGCATCATTGACTGCCATTGCATGAAACTGTATGTGCACATTATTTACAGTACAATGATATCAATCAAAAAGTAATTGTTGATGGACTTTTTTTTATTAGAAGGTTGTTTCCAGTGGGGCTCTGCAGGTCCCCCTTTCTTTTTGTGGCAGACGTTAACATTTTGGATGTAAATTATGGGGTGCACAATCAAGAACTTTCCCTGAAAACGTTTCCTGCATAGCTAATAATGAAGAAGATAGCTACACAGTGCAGAAAGCTATCAATGGATTGGTTAGGTAGGCAACAAGTGCCAAATGGAATTTAACACCGAGTAGTGTGACGTAATGCATTTAGGAAGGTCAAACAAGGCAAAGGAATACACAATAAGAATGATAATATGGAGGGGTACAGAGTAAGTGAGGTACCTTGGGCTACATGTCCATAGATCCCTGAAGGTAGCAGGATGGATCATTAAGGTGGTTAAGAAGCTTGTGGAATCCTGATCTTTATGAGCTGAAGTATAGGATATAAGACCATGGAGGTTATGCTGGAATTGTATAAATCATCAATTAGGCCACAACTTGAATGCTGTGTGTACATCTGGTCACAGCATGTGGTTGTACAAGTGAGATAGCAGGAGTGAAAAAATGCAAGAGTGAAAAAGAATGGATTGTCTGGGATTCTTCCCCTTGAAACAGAGGAGACTACGGATTGAGATTTACAAAAGTGAGAGGATAGAATGACCTGGATAGAATGTATGGAAAGAGCCTATTTAATGGAGAAGTTAGTGTTTCGAGGATATAGATTTAAAGGAATTGGTAGAAAGATTTTAGGTCGAGATGCAAAAGGCATTTCTCGCTGAGATGATAGTATTGGTTTGGAAGTGACTGCCTGAAAAGGAGCAAAGTCAGAAACCCTCCTTTCATTTAAAAGATGTGTCTGGAAACACATCTCAAATGCCATAATTATTTGGGCACATGAATCAAAGTCCGTTATGGCAGCCTGATATATTTGAATTCAATTAATAAATCTAGAATTCAAATAATAAAACTAGTCTCATGGTGACAGTGACGCAGTTGTTGATTGTGATAAAGACCCATCTGGTTCACTAATGCCTTTTGAGAAGGCAATATGTTATTACTTAACTCCAAATACACAGCAATGTGAGTGACTTGTAATTGTCCTCTGAATTGCCCTCGCCAGTCATTCAGTTAAAGGGCAATTAGGGTTGGGTAGCAAATACTAGCTTTGTCAACAACACTCCGGTTCCATGGTAGTTTTTTTCCTTCATTGTAGATGGAAATTTAGGTAGTGCATTCCAGATCATAAGAACACTCTCCGTTTTTAAAAAAAAAAGTGGATCTCCTCCTCCAGTTCTTATGCCAATCAAAAATGCCTATCCTCCGATTCTTGATACTTGGTCCACCAGAAACAGTTTCTTTATTTAAACCTCAAAACCATTCAAGATTTTTGAGAACTTTTAAATCTTTTCTTAAACCTGTTTGCTTTATGGAAAAGAATGCTAGCTTTTTCAGTTTCTCCCTATTTGACTCTCCCAGTTGTCTGCATTGTTTCTGTTATCTCTGATGTTTTATTCTGATTCCCATTCCTCTGTCACATTGTTTAAACCCTCTACCACAGCACTATTTAACCTCCAAAGGGAAAAGTAGTTGCCATACCACACTGTGATGCATCTAGATAGGATGCTTTCTATGGTGCATCTATAAAAATTGGTAGGAGTCTTTGCGGATGTGCTGAGTTTCCTTTCGCCTCTTGAGGAAGTAGAGACATTTTTGTGCTTTCCTGACCATTCTGTCAGTGTGGGTGGTCCAGGACAGATTGATGGTAATCATCACTCCCAGGTACTTGACGCTCTCAACCATTTCCACCTCAGCACCATTGATGCCAGACAGGCGTGCTCTCCATTCGGCTTCTTGAAATCAGTGACTAACAATAGTGGTTGAAACTTTATTGCTGGAACAGCACAGCAGGTCAGGCAGCATCCAGGGAACAGGAGATTCTACGTTTCGGGCACAGGCCCTTCTTCAGGAATGAGCAGAGAGTGTTCAGCAGGAGAAGATAAAAGGTAGGGAGGAGGGACTTGGAGGAGGGGCGTTGGAAATGTGATAGGTGGAAAGAGGTCAAGGTGAGGGTGATAGGTCCGAGTAGGATGGAGGCGGAGAGGTCAAGAAGAAGACTGCAGGTCAGGAAGGCGGTGCCGGGCTGGAGGGATCCGGCTGAGACAAGGTGGGGTGAGGGGGGATGAAGAAACTGGTGAAGTCCAAGTTCATCCCCTGCGGTTGGAGGGTTCCCAGTCGGAAGATAAGACGCTCCTCCTCCGACCGTCGGGTTGTTGTGGTTTGGCGGTGGATGAGTCCAATGACCTGCATATCCTCGGTGGAGTGGGAGGGGGAGTTGAAATGCTGTGCTACAGGTTGGTTGGGTTGGTTCGTCCGGGTGGCCCAGAGGTGCTCTCTGAATCGTTCCGCAAGTAGGCGGCCTGTCTCCCCAATATAGAGGAGGCCACACCGGCTGCAGCGGATGCAGTAGATGATGTGGGTGGAGGTGCAGGTGAATCTGTGGCGGATATGGAAGTTTCCTTTGGGGCCTTGGAGAGAAGTGAGGGGGGAGGTGTGGGCGCAAGTGTTGCACCTCCTGCGGTTGCAAGGGAAGGTGCCGGGAGTGGAGGTTGGGTCGGTGGGGGGTGTGGATCTGACAAGGGAGTCGCGGAGGGAGTGGTCTCTACGGAAAGCTGATAGGGGAGGGGAGGGAAATATATCCTTGGTGCTGGGGTCTGTTTGGAGGTGGCGGAAGTGACGGCGGATGATGCGCTGTACATGGAGATTGGTGGGGTGGTAGGTGAGGACCAGTGGGGTTCTGTCCTGGTGGCGGTTGGAGGGGCGGGGCTCAAGGGCGGAGGAGCGGGAAGTGGAGTAGATGCGGTGGAGGGCACCGTCGACCACGTCGGGGGGGAAATTGCGGTCCTTGAAGAAGGAGGCCATCTGTGTTGTACGTATTTTGAACTGGTCCTCCTGGGAGCAGATGCGGCGGAGACGAAGGAATTGGGAGAATGGGATGGCGTTTTTACAGGGGGCAGGATGGGAGGAGGTGTAGTCCAGGTAGCTGTGGGAGTCGGTTGGTTTGTAGTAGATGTCCGTGTTGATTCGGTCGCCTGAGATAGAAACAGAAAGGTCTAGGAAGGGGAGGGAGGAGTCCGAGACTGTCCAGGTGAATTTGAGGTTGGGGTGGAAGGTGTTAGTGTAGTGGATGAACTGTTCAACCTCCTCGTGGGAGCACGAGGTAGCGCCGATAC
This sequence comes from Chiloscyllium plagiosum, assembly GCF_037043375.1. NCBI lineage: Eukaryota > Metazoa > Chordata > Chondrichthyes > Orectolobiformes > Hemiscylliidae > Chiloscyllium > Chiloscyllium plagiosum. The sequence goes on along the minus strand of NW_028270139.1, from coordinate 73,714,506 downwards.
AGTCATCAATGTAGCGAAGGAAAAGATGGGGGGTGGGGCCAGTGTAGTTGCGGAAGATGGATTGTTCCACATACCCTACGAAGAGGCAGGCATAGCTGGGGCCCATGCGGGTGCCCATGGCTACTCCTTTTGTTTGGAGAAAGTGGGAGGATTGGAAAGAAAAGTTGTTCAGGGTGAGGACCAGTTCGGTCAGTCGAAGGAGGGTGTCGGTGGAAGGGTACTGGGTGGTACGGCGGGAAAGGAAGAAGCGGAGTGCTTTGAGTCCTTCGTGATGGGGGATGGAGGTGTACAGGGACTGGATGTCCATGGTGAAGATGAGGCGTTGGGGACCGGGGAAGCGGAAATCCTGGAGGAGGTGGAGGGCGTGGGTGGTGTCACGAACGTAGGTGGGGAGTTCTTGGACTAATGGGGACAGGACCATGTCGAGGTATGCCAAGATGAGTTCGGTTGGGCAGGAGCAGGCTGAGACGATGGGTCGTCCGGGGCAGTCAGGTTTGTGGATTTTGGGCAGGAGGTAGAAACGGGCGGTGCGGGGTTGTGGGACTATGAGGTTGGAGGCGGTGGATGGGAGGTCCCCTGAGGTGATGAGGTTATGGATGGTCTGGGAGATGATGGTTTGGTGGTGGGGGGTGGGGTCATGGTCAAGGGTCATGGTCATGGTCACTAACAATAGTGACTAACAACACAGCCCAGTCTATCTCCCAAATCAGCTTCCATCCATTGATTAGATTCCCTACGGTGCGGAAACAGGCCCTTCGGCCCAACAAGTCCACACCGACCCTCCGAAGAGTAACCCACCCAGACCCTTTCACCTACTCCCTACTAATGCACCTATCACTTTGGGCAATTTAGCATGGCCAGTTCACCTGGCCCACACATCTTTGTGACTGTGGGAGGAAACCGGAGCACCCGGAGGAAACCTATGCAGACACAGGGAGAATGTGCAAACTCCACACAGAGTCACCTGAGGCTGGATTTGAACCAGGATCCCTGGCGCTGCGAGGCAGCAGTGCTAACCACTGAGCCACTGTGCCGCTTTGACTTCATCTATGCTGCCTGTTGCCTCAGGAAAGTAATCAGTATAATCATAGACACTTCTCACTCCGGTCATATACTGTTCCACCCTCTTCCATCGGATAGAAGATATAAAAGTTTGAATACGTACAAACAGATTCAAGAATAGCTGCTTCCCTGCTGTTATCAGACTTTTGATTAAACCTCTCAAATGTTAATACTGCGCTCTCTCTCTGCACCTTCTCTGCAGCTGTCACACTGTATTCTGCTCTGTGTGCTGCTACTGATGCACTTTGTACGTTATGATCTGCCTGTATAGCAAACAAAACACTTTTTCACTGTCTCAGTACATGTGACAGCAATAAATCAATCTAACTCCAATCAATGCAGTTAAGGTGCAATCCCTGTCCATCTTGAACATGTTGCTCTTGGTACACAGCAAGTCCCAGTTCCTCCAGCCACCTGTTTCATATTTTTCATAGACTTGCATGGTGTTCCAGAAATTGTTACCTTGTGTAATAGTCAAAGAAGTTTAGTGATAATTATGTACAATCATATAATTTGTATATCAGTGCTGATTTTAACAGGTATTGTAAATTTTTACAGTTTTGGTGCAAGTTGATGCTTAAGTTGATATGTATTTATAGTCATCATTGAAGAGTTGAGCTTCATGTTTGGAAAGGTGGTGGTGATCTAGATGATGTCCAGCATTGCAGTGGTACATGAGTTTTGTTTGTCTGTTTGCATGCAAGATAAGTATTTATTCTAACTGAAAGTGTAGTTTACAATCTGGCAAATCATCTTTGTTTTGGCTGAAATTTCATCACATTTTTTAAGCATTTAGTAATATATTTCATACAACAAATGACAATAGATATAAATTACATAATAATTAGAGGACTGCTGTTTATCTCAGTAATTGATGCCCAGTTGAGTATAAATTGAATATGATGATGGCACTGAACTGTCTATAATCTGTGAGATGTCAATCAGTTACCGGGAAGGTCATTAATCCCAATGTTACATGAAGCTATATTGATAGGAACTCTCTCCACAATGTCAGTCTACTGTTGGATTTTTATGCTGCTTCTACCCTTTAACAGAGACATAGAGGCATACAGCACGAAAATAGACCCTTCGGTCCAACTTATATGCACTAATCAGCCATCCCAATCTGACCTAGTCCCATTTGCTAGCATTTGGCCCAAATCCCTCAGAACCCTTTCCATTCATATACCCATCCAGATGTCTTTTAAATGTTGTAATTGTTCCTGCATCCACCAGGAACAATTACTCTGGCAGCTCATTCCGTACATGCACCACCCTCTGTGTGACAAAGTTGCCCCTCAGATCCTTTTTAAATCTTTCCCCTCTCAGCTTGAACCTATGCCCTCTAGTTTTGGAATGCCCCACCATAGGAAAATGACCGTGGCTATTCATCTATCCATGCTGTTCATGATTTTATAAACCACTATCAGGTCACCCCTCAGCCTCTGACACTCCAGGGGAAAAAAACTACAAACTATTCATCCTCTCACTATAGCTCAAACCCTCCAATCCTGGCAACATGCTTGTAAATCTTTTCTGCAGCCTCTTAAGTTTAACAGCTTTCCTGTAGAAGGGCAACCAGAATTGTACATAGTATTCTAAAAGTGGCCTCAGCAATATCCTTACTGCTGCAGCATGATGTTCTGTACTCCATATTCGATAAATGAAGGCAAGCATGCCAGACACTGCCTTCACCACCCTGTCCACCTGCGACTCCACTTACAAGGACTGTGAACCTGCACCCCTGGGTCTTTCTGTTTGGCAGCACTGTCCAGGGTTTACCATTAAGTGTATGCATCCTGTGCTGATTTGCCGTACCAAAGTACAACACCTCACACTTGTCTAAATTAAACTCCACCTGCCACTCCTTGGCCCATCGGCCCATCTGATCAAGGTCCCATTGTACTCTTAGACAGTGAGGATGATTATCTCAACACCATCCATCTATGAGACATCTATAAACTTGCTAACCATGCCTCCTATAGCCTCATCCAAACAATTTATATAAATAAGTGGACCCAGCACCAATTCTTCTGGCAGACCGCTGGTCACAGGCCTCCAGTCATTAAAGCAACCCTCTGTCACCACTTATGTCTCCGACCTTTCAGCCCAGTTTGTATCCAATTGGCTAGCTCTCCTGGATCTCATATGATCTAACCTTATTAATCAGTCTACCATGCAGAACCTTGTCAAAAGCTTTGCAGAAATCAACATAGATGTCTATGGCCCTGCCTTCCACATAATGAGTTAATTATGTAAGATTGTTGATATAGAGACTGTTTAATTTGAGAGTGGACCTATCCTGATGAAGTCACTTTGAAAAAGTGCATATTTGAAAATAATTGGAATTTTGCGATAAGCATTATGGATAGGCACAAATAAGTGATGCCAGTTGACTTTACTCATACCTTTATATGTTTAATAAAAGAATGAGCCATAGGTTTTACTGATAATAATCCAGTGCCAAACATTGTTCTAAATGTAACATTGTTCTTATTAAATCTGTTGATTTGGCCTATGATAATTGTCATAATTATTTTCTTAAGGCTTATGTATCAATCTTGTTTCTCTTCATCATAGGCTATGTCAGCTGTGTTATGTTGTGGGCCTGTGTCTGATAATGTAGGTTTGTCATCAGATGGTTATCTGTACAAGTGGTTGGATAACATCCTGGATTCCCAAGAAAAAAAGGTAAGAAATATCTGAAATAATAAATCATAATTGTACACAAAAGGTCGCAGGTATAAAAGTAATTTGAGCAGTAGTTTTAAAAAATATACTTGAATGAAGGCTTTGTGTTTTGAAAGTTTAACACCTAAAATAGCAGCCTTTGCAACATTATTCTGATGTAAGTAAATTCGTCATAGTCCAAGAAAACCATAGAGCTGTTATTATAATCTCTGATTAAAAAGAGACGTTGAATGATAAGTTTAACCTGAGGGTCGTCATGTCTCAGATAAGTGGCAAGATTGAGAAGACAGAATCTTCGTGCTGATTTTAACCAGTGCAGGAATGAAACTTGCACTATTCTGCATCACAAACCAACTAAGTCGCCAACTGAGCTAGCCATCTCCTGTTTTGAAGACCTTCTAATATTATACTAATTTTGTTTCTTGGTAAAATTGATTTAAATCAGTTCTCACGTTAAAATCATACTGTTAACTGCAGCAATTAATTTGAAATAATTTGTTCTTGTTGTTTTAAGATTAACTTTGTATTTTGCACATTTCATTCAGGTTCATCAGTTAGGCTGTGAAGCTGTAATGCTTTTATTAGAGTTGAATCCAGAACAAAGTAATCTAATGTATTGGGCTGTGGATCGATGCTATACAGGTTCAAGACGAGTAGCAGCTGGATGTTTCAAGGCGATAGCCAATGTTTTTCAAAACAGGTATGGATTAAGTTGTTCTCATGTTGATAGTTTGGCAATAATAGATACAATTAACTACAACTGAGGTAGCTTAGTTACATTTTAGAAGCATTGCACATTATTAACATATTACTGATTCAGCTAACCACAAAATGTTATAAAAATTGGCAGAAGAAATCATGTTTAGATTTGAGATTTCAAAATAGTGGGATTATGGGATACGTTTGAAGGGTTTAAAAATAACTAGGTCAAACAGTCTTTGCAGACCTTATCCAGAATGTGTCAGATAATAAGGACCCCTGAAATTGATTGTGCTGTCATGGTTTGTGACTGCTGGGTTAAACATTGAAGGCCATTGACGTGTTTTTGGTTCAAAATAATCAGAAGTTGATTTTAGCTTAAAAAGTTCAGAAAGAGAAAGTTTTTTGGAACAGTTTGGAAGAGACCTGAGTGAGGTTAGAAGAAAAAAATGATTTCTATCTTAGAAGGCATCTTAGGGCAGTTCGGGGAAAGCATAAATCAAAAAACCCCCAAAAAACTCTGGATATTGGAAATCAGAAAGAAAACAAACATTGCTGGAAAAACTCAGGTCTGGAAGCATCTGTAAAGAGAAAGCAGAGTTGATGATTCAAGTCCAGTGTCCCTTCTTCAGAAGTGGGGTCACGAGACCCTAAACATTACCTCTGCATTCTCTCCATAGATGCTGCCAGAACTGCTATGTTTTTCTAGCAATTTCTGCTTTTGCCTCAGGGAAAGCACAGTTAACTCTTTTTTTTAAATAAAGTAGTTTTGTGAAACTTCCAAATGAAGAGTTTTTGATTGGAATTTTGAAGGATATTAAAAACTGAGGAAGGCTAATCTCTTCGTTTAGAGACTATTATTTTAAGACAATTCACAGGAATGAACTGGAGAAAATCAATTATTTTGAACTTAAAGATCTGATATAAAGGAGTAACATCGCCAAATTTGAGGCTGTGTAACTGGTAATGTTGGAAAACGGGATGAGTCTTTGATTTGCCATATTTTACGATCTTTCCAACTGTGTTCTTAACTCGATAATTTGTTTTTTTTAGTTCTTTTGTGTGATATGTTCTGTTCTGTTGTTAAAGTAACTCCACAGTCTCATATGAATGACTACCAAGTTAAAGTAAACAAAATCTAACAAGCCAGGTTTCATTCTTGAATCTGACTTGCCAGTAGTACCATCGACAGGGATCATAACAATCCTTTCTGACGGCAAACAGTCATTGACAACATCCTTCCTGCATCTACCCTGTCTCATCCTGTTGTAGGTTTGTGTGAAATCCCCCCGAAACCCATTCTTCTGAACTCCAAATAATATAACCCTTACTGATACAGCCTGTCCTCATACATCAGTCTGATAAACCTTTGTTGCAATCCCTCTAATGAGAACAGCCTTCCTCAGATAATGTGACTAAAACTGCAAGCAATATTGTAGTTGTAGTCTCACTAGGTCTCTGTATAATTGCAGCAAGACATCCCTGCTGCTGTACTCAAATCTTTTCACTATAAAGGCCAATATACCATTTATTCTCATCACTAGTGTATCAGGACACCCAGGCCTTGTTACAAATTTCCCGCCTCAATTTATAGCTGTTCAGATAATATGCCTTCCTATTTTTGCTCCCAAAGTGGATAACCTCACATGTATAATGTTATACTACATCTGCCATGCATTTGCCCACCTACATTTTTAGTCCAAATCATAACAAAGCATGTCTGCATCCTTCACATCCAACATTGTGTCATGTGCAAATTTGGAGATAGTAAATTTAGTTCCCTGATCTAAATCGTTAACATACATGATGAATCTTTAGGGTCCTAGTATTGATTCCTGTGAATCAATAGTCACCGCTTGTCACTTGGAAAAAAAAGCCACTTATTCCCACTTGTTTCCCTGTCTTGCAATCCAGTTTTCTATCCATCTGAAGTGTACTGTCCCTAATCCCAGCGTTTTAATGGTACATATTAATCTGTTCTCTGACACTTCTGTCGAAAGCATTCTGAAAGTCCAAATAAAACACATGCATTGCCTCCCCTTCAGAGCAGAGAGGAGTAAGACATGAATAATATTCTGGTTGGCAAGATGTAACAAGTGGTGAGTCACAGGAATAGTGTTAGAACTTGAACTATTTACAATTAATAAAAATGACTTAGATGAAGGGACAGAGATATGGTTGTTAAACTTACTACTACACAATGATAGGAAAGATAATAAGTTGTGAAGAGGACATAACTCTCTAAAGGCATAACAATAGATGTGAGTAGGCAAAAAACTTGCAGAATAGAGTATAATATAGGAAAGTATGAAGTTTTCCATTTTGGCAGGAAGCTTTTGCAGAGGCATCTGAGTGTATAGTACATGAATCAAACAAGTTTAGAATGAAGGCAACAAGCAATTCGGAAAGCTAATTGAATGTTATTGTGTATTCAAAGGCGAATTGAGTCCAAAGGTAGGGAAGTTATAGTTCAGTTATACTGGGCCTTGGTGAGACCACATCTGGAGTATATTGTTCTCCTTATTTAGTGAACAATATAAATGCATTGAAACAATACAGAGAAGGTTTACTGGATTAATACCTGGAATGGCAGGTTATTTTATGAGGTAAAAACAATGACTGCAGATGCTGGAAACCAGATTCTGGATTAGTGGTGCTGGAAGAGCACAGCAGTTCAGGCAACATCCGAGGAGCAGTAAAATTGATGTTTTGGGCAAAAGCCCTTCATCAGGAATAAAGGCAGAGAGCCTGAAGCATGGAGAGATAAGCTAGAGGAGGTTGGGGTGGGGAGAAAGTAGCATAGAGTACAATAGGTGAGTGGGGGAGGGGATGAAGGTGATAGGTCAGAGAAGAGGGTGGAGTGGATAGGTGGAAAAGAAGATAGGCAAGTAGGACAAGTCATGGGGACAGTGCTGAGCTGGAAGTTTGGAACTATGGTGAGGTGGGGGAAGGGGAAATGAGGAAACTGGTGAAGTCCACGTTGATGCCCTGGGGTTGAAGTGTTCCGAGGCGGAAGATGAGGCGTTCTTCCTCCAGGCATCTGGTGGTGAGGGAGCGGCGGAGAAGGAGGCCCAGGACCTCCATGTCCTCGGCAGAGTGGGAGGGGGAGTTGAAGTGTTGGGCCACAGGGCGTTGGGGTTGAATGGTGCGGGTGTCCCGGAGATGTTCCCTAAAGCGCTCTGCTAGGAGGCGTCCAGTCTCCCCAATGTAGAGGAGACTGCATCAGGAGCAACGGATACAATAAATGATATTAGTGGACGTGCAGGTAAAACTTTGGATGTGGAAGGCTCCTTTAGGACCTTAGATGGAGGTGAGTGAGGAGGTGTGGGCACAGGTTTTGCAGTTCCTGAGGTGGCAGGGGAAGGTGCCAGGATGGGAGGGTGGGTTGTAGGGGGACATGGACCTGACTAGGTAGTCACGGAGAGAATGGTCTTTGCGGAAGGGGTGGGGAGGGAAATATATCCCTGGTGGTGGGGTCTTTTTGGAGGTGGCGGAAATGTCGGCAGATGATTTGGTTTATGCGAAGGTTGGTAGAGTGGAAGCTGAGCACCAGGGGCGTTCTGTCCTTGTTACGGTTGGAGGGGTGGAGTCTGAGAGCAGAGGTGCAGGATGTGGACGAGATGCGTTGGAGGGCATCTTTAACCACGTGGGAAGGAAAATTGCGGTCTCTAAAGAAGGAGGCCATCTGGTGTGTTCTGTGGTGGAACTGGTCCTCCTGGGAGCAGATACGGCGGAGGAATTGGGAATACAGGATGGCATTTTTGCAAGAGGTAAGGTGGGAAGAGGTGTAATTCAGGTAGCTGTGGGAGTCGGTGGGTTTGTAAAAAATGTCAGTGTCAAGTCGGTCGTCATTAATGGAGATGGAGAGGTCCAGGAAGGGGAGGGAGGTGTCAGAGATGGTCCAGGTAAATTTAAGGTCAGGGTGGAATGTGTTGGTGAAGTTGATGAATTGCTCAACCTCCTCGCGGGAGCACGAGGTGGCACAAATGCAGGCATCAATGTAGCAGAGGAAGAGGTGGGGAGTGGTGCTGGTGTAATTATGGAAGATCGACTGTTCTACGTAGCCAACAAAGAGACAGGCATAGCTGGGGCCCATACATGTGCCCTTGGCTACCCCTTTGGTCTGGAGGAAGTGGGAGGATTAGAAGGAGAAATTGTTAAGGGTGAGGACCAGTTCGGCCAAACGAATGAGCGTGTCGGTGGAAGGGTACTGTTGGGCTTGTCGGGAGAGGAAAAAACAGAGAGCTTGGAGGCCCTGGTCATGGCGGATGGAGGTGTAGAGGGATTGGATATCCATGGTGAAGATGAGGCTTTGGGAGCCGGGGAAACTGAAGTCTTGGAGGAGGTGGAGGGCGTGGGTGGTGTCTCGAACGTATGTGGGGAGTTCCTGGACTGGGGGGATAGGACAGTGTCGAGGTAGGTAGAGATGAGTTCAGTGGGGCAGGAGCATGCTGAGACAATGGGTCAGCCAGGGTGGTCAGGCTTGTGGATCTTGGGAAGGAGGTAGAACCGGGCAGCACGGGGTTCCCGGACTATGAGGTTGGAAGCTGTGGGTGGGAGATTTCCTGAGGTGATGAGGTTCTATATGGTCTGGGAGATGATAGTTTGGTGATGGGGGATGGGGTCATGGTCGAGGGGGCGGTAGGAAGAGGTGTCCTCGAGTTGGCATTTGACTTCAGCGGTGTAGAGGTCAGTGCCCCAGACTACCACTGCGCCCCCTTTATCTGCTGGCTTCATGGTGAGGTTGGGATTGGAGCAGAGGGATTGGAGGGCTGCGCGTTGAGGGTGAGAGATTGGAATGGGGGAGTTGGATAGACAGGTTGAGGCGGTTAATGTCCCGGCGGCAGTTGGAAATGAAGAGGTCGAGGGCAGGTAATAGGCCAGCGCGGGGTGTCCAGGTGGATGCAGTGTGTTGGAGGTGGGCGAAGGGATCCTCGGAAGGTGGGCGGGAGTCCTGATTGTGAAAGTAAGCTCGGAGGCAGCGGAAGAAGCGATCGACGTCACGGCGTGTATTAAATTCATTGATGCGTGGACGGAGGGGGATGAAGATGATCGTTCGTCCTCAGTGAGGGCAAATTCTGGAGGGATGGTGAAAACCTGGCAGGACTGGGAGCTGGGATCTGGTGTGGGTGTGGAGCTGGGAGTGGGGGCGGAGCCAGTAACTGGAGTGGGTGTGATGGTGGGAGGAATGGGGGTGGAGTCATGAGCAAGGGTGGTGCTCCCCTCAGGGTTCTGGGGGCCGGGAATGATGACAGTGGGATATGTGGGGGGGCGTGTCAGCAGAATGCAGGTGAGTGGCGGTGGGGGCGGAAGTGGTGGCAGACACGGCAGTAGGGGTGGCGGAAGTCACTGAGCGTGTCACATCAGCGATGATGTGAGGGGCAGAAGTGATGTCATGTGTGATGCATGAGGAATTGTGAGGGGCGGAAGTGGTTGTGGGAGTGGCCATGATGGGGGTGGAAGTGACATCATCAATCAGCGTGGGGGTGGCAGCTGCACCAGTCGCATGGCTAATGGCGTCCAAGCAGTTCCAGAGGCCGGGGGAATCTTCTGGAATGTTTGAGGAGCGCTGGTTATGGAGGTGGGGAGATAAAAGTTTGTTGTACTTACAGTTTTTGATGTTTGAGATGGAGTTGAAATACTGTTTGAGAGTATGAATTCTCCTGAGGATGTAGTACAGAGTGGGTCCTTTGCAATTCTGAGAGACTGTGGCCCTCAGCTGAGGCAGGGCTGACTGTAGAGAGGTTAGGTGTCGGAGCATTGCTGCAAGCATGGAGCAGAGGATCTTGAAGGAGAACTGTTGCTGGTGTTTTTGAATCTGAGGAATGTTTGGACAGGCTAGCCTTGTATCAATGAAGTTTGGAAGAGTAAGATATTTAAGAGGGGGTCTTGACAGGGTAGATGTGGGAAAGATGTCTTTTTGTGGGAGAATCTAGAATTAAGGATAATGGTTTAGAATCATAAAGAATGAATAATATCCTGGTAAAGAGACCACTGGCCCTCGGAAGAGCATCCTGTTTCCAGAGCCAAACACTACTCTGTCCCCATAATCCCATATGATGTGAAGGTGCCAGTGATGGACTGGGGTGAACAAAGTTAAAAATCGCACAACCCCAGATTATAGTCCAACAGGTTTATTTGTAAGTACTAGCTTTCAGAACCCTGCTACTACTTCAGATAGCTGTGGAGCAGGATCATAAGACACAAAATTTATAGCAAATGATTACAGTGTCATGCAACTGAAACGATATATTGAACAAACCTAGACTGCTGTTATGTCTCTTGTCTTTTAGAATGTCTTGCCGGTTTTAGTTCATTAATATCTAAATCCCAGAACTACTATTAAGTCACATTCTCAAGGTAACTTAAGGTTGTATTAAAAAAAAGTGCCATCTCAGCTCAGACAATGCATCAAAGGTGTGACGTTAGAGTCTGTCTGTATCCCAATCTTGAGTCAGACTGGTTCTATTTCCAAAGTAGGAATTTATAAAATGTTGCATGGAGTGACTGCATGCAGATTGTGTGGTTTTTGAGTAAATTAGAATGTATCTGCAAATAAGGTTCTGCAAATGCAAATTCACCCATAGACCTGTGTGTGTGTGTGTGTGTGTGTGTGTGTGTGTGTATGAGAGAGAGAGAGTGTGCGCGCGTGTGTGGTGATGGAGTATAAGCCTGAGAGGGTGTATGGGTGTGAGTGTGCGGAGTGTAGTTCTGGGATTTACATATCAATGAACTGAAACCTGCAACCCATTCTAAAAGATGAAATACTTAACAGCAATCTAGGTTTGTTCAATATATCTTTGCAGTTGCATGACACTGTGATCTTTTTATATACATTCTATGCTTATGATCCTGCTCCACAGCTACCGGATGAAGGAGCAGTGATCCGAAAGCTAGTACTTGCAAATAAACCTGTTGGACTATAACCTGCTGTTGTGTGATTTTTAACTTTCTCCACATTTATGTGGCTATCCCATCTAGCCTGCACATCTCTGCACTGTATGGGCTAAATTGCCATGGCCAATCCACCTAGCCTGCACATCTTTGGACTGTGGGAGCACTGAGTGGAAACCCACGCAGACACGGGGAGAATGTGTAAATTCCATGCAGACACTCTGTAAGGCTAGAATTGCACCAGGATCCCTGCTGCTGTGAGGCAGCAGTGCTAACCACTGAGCCCATTGTGCCGTTTAAGAATAATTTCTCAGCTATTTGAAGCAGAGATGAGAATTTTTATTTCTCAGCGGTCAGGAGTCTTTGGAACTCTCTTGGTGGAAAGATGGTGGAAGCAGTCTTTGAATGTTTGTTTCATGGTGGAGGTAGATTGATTCTTGATGAACAAAAGGTGAAAGGAGTAGGCATGAATGTGGAAGAGTTAGCTCACCCTTGATCTTACGGAATTGGCTTGATGGGTCAAGTTTGTTGGATATTTAAATTTTTCTTTAAAATTCCATTGGGTTGTGCTGAGTTATTGAATTGAGTTCACCCCTGTGATTTTCAGTTAACTGAAGCTCAATTTCACAAAATTCTCAAATGTATACTCGTGAAATATTAAACCTTCTGAGGAGTTCTAATGTTAGCTAATATCTTTAGTTGCTTCAGAAGTTAATCTCCTGTAATTAATGTGTACATATAGCGTGTGAACACATTGCCACAGTATTTCTTAATTTCAAACTGTTTGATTTGGTATTTGTTTTTTCTTTTGAGTTCTGTACAGGGAGTTCCTGATTTATGAACATCCGATTTAAGAACACATGTACTTACGTATGCGCATTCATGCACAATGTATTAATGTCAAAGATTCAACACTTGCTCATACTTCTGGCCATTTTATACTATCCTACGTTGCGCAAAATGACTTGTGAACAGACTCCAATCGGAACCTGTTCACAACCTGGCAACTCCCTGCATTTTAATCAAGACTAAATAAAAGTTTATCACTGTAATTTTATTAATAATATATTTTCTTCTGAAACTTTCTCACAGGGATTACCAGTTTGACACTGTAACTCTTCTGAACCTGATACTTTTCAAAGCAGCCGATTCATCAAGAGATATCTATGAGATTGCCATGCAATTGCTACAGGTTTGTGAATGATTTGAAATGACAGCAGTGATGTTTTGACCAATTGAATATTTGAATGCCTTGTATAATGTTTCATGTACTTTTATTTTCCATTAAACACTAGCAGAAAATCACTTAATTGTAAATCAAAATATTTTAACAGGAGAAATAGAAAGTTATAATTATTCTACTCCCAACTGAAGGAGACAAACTTTACAGGAGGTTGAATTATTCTCCTCTCTTTTCCCCACGCAATAAAGAAAGCAAAAAGTGTTAGTTACTTCATTGACGGGTGGCCCACAGCAATACCACGCTGGGGTCAGCCTTGTAGCATGACACTTGGGGACACCCAGGCTAGCTGTGGGCCAAACTGATTATCTTGCAGCTCTGTTGATCCAGCAGCTCAGGAGATAGTAATGGCCCTAACTTGTTCGACAAGCTGCCCTCAAGAAAGGAGAGAATGCTAGTTTTTAGGTACCCCATTGAAGGGTTGGGAAACTACTGGGAAGTTGAGTTTTATCTTGGCAAAAGTTTTGTTTCATTCATTCCTGAGATATGAAATTTATTGCCCCTCCCTATTTACCCTTGAGAAGATGTTAAAGAGTGACTTTCCTGAGCCACAACAGTCCATTTGGTGTAGCTGTACCAATATTGCAATTGGGCAAGGAGTTCCAGGGTTTTGACCAGTGTTACTGAAGAAACACAGATGCATTTCCAAGTCAGGATGATGACTGGCTTGGAGGGGAACTTGCAGGTGATGGGGATCCCTGCCCTTGTCCTTCTAAATGGAAGTGGCCCTGGGTTTGGAAGGTGTTGTTTAAAAATCTTGGATGAATTTCTGCAGTGCATCTTGTGGATAATGTACACTGCTAGTACTGAGCGTTTGTGGCAGAGCAAGTGAATGCTTGTGCATGTAGTGCCAGTCAAGTGGGCTGCTTTGTCCTGGATGGTGTCAAGCTTCTTGAGTGTTGGGACTGCACTCAATCAGACAAGTGGGGAGAATTCCATCACACTCCTGACTTGTACCTTGTAGATGGTGGGACAGGCTCTGGAGAGTCAGGAGGTGAGTTACTCACTGCAGTATGTCCAGCCTGTGACCTGCTCTTGTAGCCACTGTGTTTATGTGGTGAGTCCAGTTGAGTTCCTAGTCAATGATAGCCCCCAGGATGTTGATAGTGGAGGATTTAGTGATGGAAATACCATTGAATGTCAAGGGGTGATGGATAGATTGTCTCTTATGTGAGATGATAATAGCCTGGTGTAAATGTTAGTTGCCACTTGTCAGCCCAAACCTGAATATTGTCCAGATCTTGCATTTGAATGTGGACTGCTTCAGCATCTGAGGAGTATCTGAGCGAACGGTGCTGAACAATTTGTAATTATCAGCAAACATCTACCTTATGATGGAGGGAAAGTCGTTGATGAAGCAGGTGAAGCTGTTGAGCTGAGGGCATACCCTGTGTGCCAGGTATGATTCCCATTGATTCCAGTTTTGCTAGGCATCTTTGATGCCACTTCACTTGAATTTGATCTTGATGTCAAGGGCTGTCACTCTCACCTCATATCTGCAATTCAGCTCTTTTATCCATGTTTGATCCAAGACTGTAATGAGGCCAGGAGCTGAGTGGCTCTCATGAAACCATTAAGGCTAGCTATATTATCAAGCAGGTTGGTAGGGATGAACCAGGGAATTACAGACCAGTGAATCTGTCATCAGTGGTTGGGAAACTATTGGAGAAAATTCTGAAGGAGAGAGTTAGTCTCCATTTGGAGAGGCAAGGTTTGATCAAGGATAGTCTGTTGGCTTTGTCAGAGGAAGTCCATATCTAGCAAATTAATTGTATTTTTTAAGGTGACCAGCTGTGGAGATGAGAGTAGTGGAGTTGATGTGGTTAATATGCATTTCAGTAAAGCCTTTGAGGAGGTTCTACATGGGACACTTATAAAGATGATAAAAGGAAATGAGGTCCAGCATAATTTGGCAAGGTGGACCCAAAATCGCCTTAATGGTTGTGGACAGTGAGTGGTGGTGGTAAGCTATTTGTATTGATGGAGGCTAGTGTCCAGTGCTATACCACAAGGATCGGTGCTGGTCCCTTATAGTTCATAATATATATGTAAATAATCTAGGTGTGGGCGGGGGGGGCTGGGGCAGGGGGCATGTAGGGGGGGCTGTTGGCATGTGAAAGGGAGAAGATTATTTGACACAGTTGTGTAGGTGGTTGATGTGAGGAAAAAGACTTAGGTTACAGCCGGATATAAACATACATCTAGACGTTGAAGAAAGGAGCAGGAATAGGCCATTTGAACCCGGATCATTCACTCCATACCCTTATCTCGCTCACCTTTTCTTTCTCTCCCTCAATATCCCTTGATCCCTTGATCCCTTTAACCACATAAGCTATATCTGCCTCCTCCTTGAAACTATATCAATGTTTTGGCCTCAATCACTTTCTGTGGCAGTGAAATCCATAGGCTCACCACTCTCTGGGTGAAGAAGTTCCTCCTCATCTCAATCCTAAAAGGTTTACTCCTTAACCTTAAATGGTGACCCCCTGCTTATGGTCATTGGGAACATATTTACTGCAGCTAATCTGTTCAGGTTTTTTTATACTTTTATAGACTTTTATATATGTAAAGTGGTATGCACAGTGGTTAGCACTGCTGCCTCACAGCGCCAGAGACCCGGGTTCAATTCCCGCCTCAGGCGACTGACTGTGTGGAGTTTGCACGTTCTCCCCGTGTCTGCGTGGGTTTCCTCCGGGTGCTCCGGTTTCCTCCCACAGTCCAAAGATGTGCAGGGTCAGGTGAATTGGCCATGCTAAGTTGCCTGTAGTGTTAGGTAAGGGGTAAATGTAGGGGTATGGGTGGGTTTCGCTTCGGCGGGTCGGTGTGGACTTGTTGGGCCGAAGGGCCTGTTTCCACGCTGTAATGTAATCTAATCTAATCTAATCTAATCTAATCACCCCTCATTCTTCCAAACTCCAGTTTTAGGCCTTCATCCTCTCCTCAGGTCAATTCTGCTCTCTGAGGTAAACCTTTGCTTCACTCCCTCTAAAGTAAAGGAGGCAGAAACATAATCCTCTGGACATGGTCTCACCAATGTCTCTATAATCATAACGAGAGATCTTTGTTCCTGTCTTCATGAATGCCAACATACAGTTGGCCTTTACTGCCTACTGAAGCTGCATGCTTACTTTCATCGACTAGTGCATGAGGACACCCAGACCTCATTGAAGATTCTCCACTGTTAATTTACAACCATTCAAACAATGATCTGCCTTTCTAATTTTGCTACCAAAATTAATAAAGTTTGTGAGAAGATTTGTAGCTCGGGTGCTCGTTGTGGTTCTGTTCGCCGAGCTGGGAATTTGTGTTGCAGACGTTTCGTCCCCTGTCTAGGTGACATCCTCAGTGCTTGGGAGCCTCCTGTGAAGCGCTTCTGTGATATTTCCTCCGGCATTTATAATGGTTTGTCTCTGCCGCAGGATTTTTGTATTCATCTGCCTATGGTTTAATTTCTGAAATTGCAGTCAGTTTCGAAGTGACAATGACAAGGCATTGATGGCTTGTCTTCAAATGCCTTCACAAAATCCAGAACAGTATCTAAACTGAAATTTCATTGCTGCATTTTAAAAAAATGAATTATCAATTGTCTCTTCACTCAGCATACTTTATGAAGCTCCTGTAATGTCAACACACTAGTTAGGAATTTTCTTCAGCTTCATAAAAATGTTATAAATGAGTTGTGAACAGGGGGAAAAAGAGAACATTTAAGATAGTTTGGAAAAACATTAATTGATATTGACACTAAAAGCAAATGGTGGCATTGACTAAATCATCATAAAATAAGCTTGATAATTGCAATAAGTTTTGTACTTGCACTTGTTAGAAATGATAACCTTGAAGATTGCAGTGACATTTTTTTATGACTATTTGGCAAAGCGTAGTGTGATTAAAGGCAGTCAGCATGACTTTATGAGGGGCAGGTCATGTCTCACAAATCGTATTGAGTTCTTTGAGGAGGTGTCAAGACAGGTCGACGACGGTTGAGCATTGGATGTGGTGTGAATGGATTTCAGCAAGGCATTTGATAGGGTTCCTCATGGTAAGTTCATTCATAAAGTCAGGAAGTATGGGATACAGGGAGATGTGGCTATCTAGATTCAGAATTGGCTGGCTGACAGAAGGCACAGAGTGGTTGTATTCTGCCTGGAGGACAATGTTGAGTGGGTCTCGCAGGGCTCTGTACTTGGGCCTCTGCTCTGTGTAGTTTTTATAAATTACTTGGATGAGGAGGTTGAGGGGTGGGTTAGTAAATTTGCAGGTGACACAAAGTTTGGAGGTGTCGTCGATAGTATAGAGGGCTACTGCAGGCTGCAGCGTGACATAGACAGAATGCAGAGCTGGGGTGAGAAATGACAGATGGAGTTCAACCTGGATAAATGCGAAGTGATGCATTTTGGAAGGTCGAACTCGAATGCTGAATATGGGATTAAAGACAGGATTCTTGGCAGTGTGGAGGAACAGAGGGATCTGGGTGTGCAAGTACATAGATCCTTCAAAGTTGTCACCCAAGTGGATAGGGTTGTTAAGAAAGCATATGGTTTTTTGGCTTTCATGAACAGGGGGATAGAGTTTAAGAGCCGTAAGGTTTTCCTGCAGCTCTATAAGTCCCTGGTGAGGCCACACTTGGAATATTGTGTCCAGTTCCAGTCGCCCTACCATAGGAAAGATGCAAAGGCTTTGGAGAGGGTGCAAAGAAGGTTTACCAGGATGCTGCCTGGACTGGAGGGCTTGCCTTATGAAGAAAGTTTGAATAGGCTCAGACTTTTCTCTCTGGAGAGCAGGAGGAAGAGAGGAGACCTGATCGAGGTGTACAAAATAATGAGAGTCAATAGCCAGAGACTTTTCCCCAGGGCAGGATTGACTTGTATGAGGAGTCATAGTTGGAAGATATTAGGAGGAAGGGAAAAAGGAGACGTCAGAGGTAGGTTATTTACATACACAGTTGTGAATGCATGGAATGCGTTACCAGCAGTGGTGGTGGAAGCAGAGTCATTGGGGACATTTAAGCAACTTCTGGACATGCACATGGATAGCAGTGATTTGAGGGGTGCGTAGATTGTTACTATATTTTACATTAGGATTAAATCTCAGCACAACATTGTGGTCTAAAGGGCCTGTTCTGTGTTCTATGTTCTATCTTGTAGCATTTGTTTTATGAAAGTGGTTTCATAATATTTCTGAATGATGGAACTTATGCAAAATTATAGAAATAATGCTTGTTTGACATACAGGTAGCTCTTCTATAAAGCGATGGTTGCATTCTTGGGCAATCCCATGTTGTAGAAAAATTGCGCTTTAGAAACAGTGCTTATTGTTGGCAATGTAACGGTGTTCCCAATTTATCAATTGTGTTACAGCGAATTTGTGTTAACAAAACATGTATAGTAGAGTGACCTGTACTTGCAGTAAGCATTTGGGATAAATCCTCCATTGGCACCTTAAACCTCCTGTTTGAAATTCCCTGCTTGAAAGATTTTGTTTGTTGGTTTTACTTATTGCAGATCTTGGAGCCCAAGCTATTTCGTTATGCGCACAAGCTGGAAGTGCAGCGAACTGATGGAATATTAAATCACCCTTCTCCACTGCCACATCTTTATTCTGTTTCCTACTATCAATTGTCAGAGGAATTGGCAAGAACTTACCCAGAACTTACAATCCCAATCTTCTCAGGTATATTTCATTATTTTCATGGGTGATACTTTTTGTTGTATTTTCTGTAGACATAAGCATTCAAATTTATGTGATAATGTATGTCTGAGAAAACCTTTTATGATTTATGTTGCATTTGAAAGATAATGTCGTTCATTTTCCTTTTGTTGTATGCAGTATTTGAAAACAACTTTTTTTAAAAAGTTGAAGACCTGTATTATTTTCATTAGGCCTTCAATTTACTTAGAAGCCATCAACAATAGTTTGAGTTCATTGGGTTGTGAGTTGTTTTCCTTATTTTGATTTTCTATGTAATATGGCAAAAAACTGGATCATTAAATGTTCATAGATAATCATGGAGAGACCAAATACAAAGTGAACTCCAAAGTCTGATTTGGACTTGGATATTACTCTTAATTAACTTTGCAAGAATTGGTGTACGTCTCTGATAAAGTCTGTTTTACAATGGCACTAATTGGAGTCTCAATGGTTTCAGACTCCAGAATGACCTGATGGCAGTGTGACCCAGGGAAGCATGTTACTTGATGGATTTGTATAGTAAATAAGGATTTATAACTGTACTTAGTTTTCTTTCCTGTTAAGTACAGTTTTCTGTGCATTTCAGCTGCAGTGTGCTTTGACTGTTCTGATCAGATTGGTGCTGGGAAAGCACAGCAGGTCAGGCAGAATCCGAGGAGCAGGAAAATCGGCTTTTCGGGCAAAAGCACTTCGTCAGGCTTTTGCCCAAAACGTCGATTTTCCTGCTCCTCAGATGCTGCCTGACCTCCTGTGCTTTTCCAGCACCACTCTAATTTTGACTCTGATCTCCAGCACCTACAGTCCACTTTTTCGTCTGTTCTTCTGACCAAGCAATTGCTTTGCTAGTGCTGGATAATGAAGATAACATGATTGATTTTGAAGTTATGACCTATTGTACTATTTGTTCAGAAAAAGTGTGACTTAATTTCTTTTCTGATCATACTTTCTAATTCTTTGTTGTATGATTTTATTTGCACTCAATCTCTTTAAATGTAGCAAAAGCAAATTACTGTGGATTCTGGAAATCTAAAACAAACAGAAAATGTTGGAGAAATTCAGCAGGTCTGGAGAGCATCTGTGGAGAAAGAAACAGTTAATGTTTCGAGTCCGATTTGACTTCAGAGGTTGAAAGAGGTTGGAAAATAGGTGGTTTTGAAACTTTGGACAGAGATGGATAAGGAGCCATAGGAGTAGATCATGTGGAGGCTAATACAAAAGTCAAAGGGGTTACTAATTAGGGTGAAAGAGAGATAAATTAGATATAGAAATTAAAACGTGGAAGGCTGGAAGCAGATCCTCTCAGCTGACAGTTTCTTTTTAAAAAAAAAGGACAAGCCCATTTTGGAGTGCACTTGAGAAGAACATAAGGAAAATGAAGGGTGCGGTCAAGCTCTCTGAAGTTATGGAATTCAATATGTAAAACACCCAAGAGGAAAATTTGGTGTTCCCTGAGTAGCGTTGTGCTTTGTTGGAACATTGCAGCAGGCCAGGACAGAAACAGTTGAAAAGCTGTACGTGCTCCCAGAGACTATGTTGAATTGCACAACTTCACAGCCTGTCCCAAGACATCTCTTCTCCATTTTTGTTTGCATCCTTCTGTCTCTTCCCGCACCAGAAAACAAAACACAGGCCTGCCTTGTTTGCTTTGCTCTTAGCCAAGAGGATCCATTTTCACCTGTGAATTTACATCCATTTTACATCTTTTTTTCTTTCACCCCAACAAACAATACTTTTGTCCTTTGCACTGGGCCACAGTACAATCTCTTCCACTGACGACTCCTATACCTCTGTCAAAGTTTCAAAACCACCATTTTCTAACCCCTTTTAGTTCTGAAGTAAAGTCATATTGGACTTGAAACATTGACTGTCTCTCCAGAAACAGATGCTTAAACCTGCACCTTGTATTTTTTTTTTCCTTTTAATGTAATGTTGGACTCCTTTCTAAAAGGCCTTATAAAATAATTTTCAGCCAAAGAGAAACCTCTGGAGCCTGTAGCTGTATGTTATAATATTGCATTTTTAACCTTTACAGAAGTAAGTCACAGAATCCAAACAGCTCACCCTGCTGGTCGGCAAGTGATGCTGCACTACCTTCTGCCCTGGATGAATAACATTGAATTGGTAGATTTCAAACCCTTGTCATCTTCAAAGACTGTGGATGAATCTGATGAAGTATATATGAAGGACAGGGAGATGATGACAAACAGCAGACGTTGGCTGAGGGGGGAAGGTTGGGGTTCTCCACAGGCTACTATCATGGTGCTAAATAACCTGATGTATATGACAGCAAAAGTAAGTGTTCTCTCATACAAATCTGATCTCACTCCAAAGCAAATCTGCAGTTATCATGAAAAATGTTTCATGGCACATTAGGAAATCAGTTTGTAAGCAGATAAATGTACTCTCAAAGTCTTACTGCATTTCTTTTTTAAAATTCCTAGTTTTCACTAACGTTGCAAACTGAGTTTTGAATTTTCATCACTGAGTTCCATTTCGTATGAAAGTTAAATACAAAGCTGAATTAACAGGAAAACTGGAAATATTCACCAATTCAGGGAGTATCTGTAGAGAACAGAACAGTTAACATTTCAGGCCAGTTATGTATCAATAAAAGTGGGACATGATCTTCAACACAGCAATGGGGATATCCTGCAATCAGCATATTGTACAGTGGTTCATACTCCCTTAAAATATTCCACTTGCTGAGGTGTCCCGCAGAGGAAAAGCACTTAAAGTTTTAATACATTGAAGTCAACCTAGAACTGCCAGTCTAGTCTGGAGAGTGGATATTAGGGGATAGGTCTGGCTGAATTTGAGTTTTTTTAAATTGTAAAAATATTAAAATATGCTAAAAACTACAGTAGAGATTTTGCATGAAATAATATTTTAATGCATGTTGTTAACTGAAATTAAAGGCCATAATTTGAAATGAGAAATGTTTCTATTACTGGAAGGCTTTTGACATTGCAATTTTCTTGAGATATAAGAAAAACTGACACTGTGATATAAACTTTTTAATGAATCCTAGTTTTGAGAGTAAGAAAGAAAATGCATTTCATTCCCAGAATCAAAGAAGGTAATCTTTCCAAAGTTAATATTCAAGATAATGAGATGTTGAGAAATTTGAGTCATTAAGCTGCTTGAAATTTGTTTTTTTTTCCCTGTGCAGTATGGTGATGAGTTAGCATGGTCGGAGATAGAAAACGTATGGACAACACTAGCAGACAGCTGGCCCAAAAACCTAAAAATAATTCTGCATTTCCTTATCAGTATGTGTGGTGTGACAAGTGACCCTAGTCTCCTGCCATATGTAAGTAAATATTATATACTTTTACATATTATGTACTCCTGAAGATATAAATAGAAAGTAATTGATTTGCTGACTTGAAAATATATAGTTAGACTCTGATTAACAATAAATGCTGCTTTACGTTTTTCCCCACAGGCTAAAACAGAGTTTAAAACTATTTCAGTTTTGTGTCTGCATGAAACTGGAAAGGCTGGTAGCTGTAGGGAATGCTGGAAGACCAAGGAAATTGAGGGTTTGGTCAAGAAAAAGAAGGAAGCATATGTCAGGTATAGACAAGATGAATCAAATGAATCCTTAGAAAAGTATAAAGGAAGTAGGAGTATAATTAAAAGGGACATCAGGAGGGCAAAAAGAGAACATGAGATAGCTTTGGCAAATAGGGTTAAAGAGAACCCATTAATAAACACATTAAGGACAAAAGGGTAACTAGGGAGAGAATAGGGCCCCTCAAAGATCAGCAAGACAGCCTTTGTGTGGAACCGCAAGAGATGGGGGAAATAATAAATACACAATTATTTTACATAAGTGTTTACTGTGTTAAAGGACATGGAAGGTATAGAATATAGGGAAATAGATGGTGACATCTTGAAAAATGTCCATATTGCAGAGGAGGAAGTGCTGGATGTCTTGAAACACATAGAAGTGGGTAAATCCCCAGGACCTGATCAAGTGTACCCTAGAACTCTGTGGGATGCTAGGGAAATGATTGCTGGCCTCTTGCTGACACATTTTTATCATCGATAGTCACAGGTGAGGTGCCAGAAGACTGGAAGTTGGCTAATGTGATGTCACTGTTTAAGAAGGGTGGTAAGGACAAGCCAGGGAACTATAGACCAGTGAGCCTGACGTCGGTGGTGGGCAAGTTGTTGGAGGGAATCCTGAGGGAGAGGATGTAAATTTATTTGGAAAGGCAAGGACTGATTAGGGATAGTCTGCATGGCTTTGAGTGAGAAATCATGTCTCACAAACTTGATTGAGGTTTTTGAAGAAGTAACAAAGAGAGGAAAGCGGTGGATGTGATCTGTATGGATATCCGACAAGGTTCCCCATGGGAGACTGGTTAGCAAGGTTAGATCGCATGGAATACAGGGAGAACTAGCCGTTTGGATACAGAACTGGCTCAAAGGTAGAAGACAAGAGGGTGGTGGTGGAGGGTTTTTCAGACTGGAGGCCTGTGACCAGTGGAGTGCCATAAGGATCAGTGCTGGGTCCACTACTTTTCATCATTTATATAAATGATTTGGATGTGAGCATAATAAGTATAGTTAGTAAGTTTGCAGATGATACCAAAATTGGAGGTGCAGTGGACAGCAAAGGAGGTTACCTCAGATTACAACGGGATCTCGATCAGATGGTCCAATGGACTGAGAAATTGCAGATGGAGTTTAATCTAGATAAATATGAGGTGCTGCATTTTGGGAAAGCAAATCTTAGCAGGACTTATACACTTAATGGTAAGGTCCTGGGGAGTGTTGCTGAGCAAAGGGATTTTGGAATGCAGGTTCATACATCCTTAAAAATGCTGAGCAAAGAGATCTTGGAGTACAGGTTCATAGCTCCTTGAAAGTGGAGTCGCAGGTAGATAAAACAGTGAAAAAGCGCTTGGTATGACTTCCTTTATTGGTTAGAGTATTGAGTACAGGAGTTGGGAGTCATGTTGCAGCTGTACAGGACATTGGTAAGGCCACTTTTGGAAAATTGCATGTAATTCTGGTCTCCTTCCTATCAGAAGGATATTGTGCAACTTGAAAGGGTTCAGAAAAGATTTACAAGGATGTTGTCAGGGTTGATGGATTTGAGCTACAGGGAGAGGCTGAACAGGCTGGGGTTGTTTTACCTGGAGCGTCGGAGGCTGAGTGGTGACCTTATAGAGGTTTATAAAATCATGTAGTGAATGGATAGGATAAATAGACCAAGTCTCTGCCCTGGGGTGGGGGAATCCTGAACTATAGGGCATAGGTTTAAGGTGAGGGGGAAAGATATAAAAGAGACCTAAGGGGCAACTTTTTCATGCAGAGGGTAGTACATGCTTGGAATGAGCTACCAGAGGAAGTGGTGGAGGCTGGTACGATTGCAACATTTAAAAGGCATTTGGATGGGTATATGAACAGGAAGGCTTTGGAGGGACATGGGCCAGGTACTGGCAGGTGGGACTAGATTGGGTTGGGATATCTGGTCGGCATGGACAAGTTGCAACAAAGGGTCTGTTTCCATGCTATATATCTCTATGACTCTATGAAAGGGAAAATGAGAAATAGAAGGCTGGAAATATTAGTAGAGAATGTACATCATTGTTATAGTTTAGGGGAATAGAGAGCCAGGTTTTCTGAGGAGTGGAAAGCTCATGCAGATTGCTACTACAGTTGATCTTTTTTATAAAAGAAGGAAGCTCCACTTTCCTCAGAGAAGATTTCACTCGGGCCTCTTTCAGAAATACAGCACCATTATTCCATTCTAACAGTTATTTTGTAGTGCAGATTGTCAGATGAAGGCAAACCAAAGCCCCTTTTGACAGTAGTCAGCCAAATTTTGAAATTAAAGGTCCTCTCAGCCACGTTGATGGCTGCTGTCAAACCATAAATGCATCAGCTAAGCAGGATGTTAGGCTGCTGGGCAGATAGCCAGCTGGGTCAGGTAGCAGTTAGCGAGGGATAGGATGACATGTGGGTAGAATGCCAAATGAATAGGGGGGTTGGTGCCAAGTGAAGTGGGGTTGTGTGCAATGTGGCAAAGTAAGCGATGTACTGTTTGGGCGAGGTCAGAGTTGGGAGAAATTGGGTCCGGTGGCGTGGTGGAAGATGGTTTGGGTCAGGAGTGATCTTGGGGTGGTGTGGTTGGAGTGTGTATGCGAAGTATGGGTCAGTTTAATAGTTAGTTGGGAGTTGACTTTATATTTAATAGGAACGGAAGTATGCCATTCGGCCCCTCAATTGTTCCATCATTTGTGGCAGATTTGTAGTCTACCTCCATATATCTTCCTTTGGCCCATATCACTTGATATTTTTTGCTTAACAAAAATTTGTCTTAACTCAAATTTATAATTAACAATTGACTTAGCACCAGCTGTTGTTGTGGAAGAGACTTCCAAACCTCTACTACTCTTTGTAGAGATGTTTCCTAATATTGTTCCTGAATGTCTAGCTCTAGTGTTTAGATTGTACCCCCTAGATCTAGAATCTCCAACCAGTGGAAATGGTTATCTATCCTGTCTTTTCCTGTTAATATCTTGAAGACTTCGATTGGATTGCCACTTAACCTGCTATATTCGATAATTTGTCCTCAAATCATAATCCCTGAGTTCCAGGTATTATTCTTGTAAACCTACATAGTACTCCCTCCAAGGCAGTGTACCTTTGCTAGAGTGATGCCCAGATCTCCTTGCAGTACTCCCAAGTGAGATTTAGCTGGGTTTCTGTATAGCTGCAGCATAACTTCTGCGGCCTTGAACTGTGCAGCTTTATAAGACTTTGGTTAGGCCACATTTAGAGTATTGCATTCAGTTCTGGTCAGCACATTACAGGAAGGATGTGAAGGCTTTGCAGAGGGTGCTGAACAAGTTTTCCAAGGTGCTGCCTGGATTAGAGGGTATTTAGCTATTAAGAGAGGCTAGAAAAACTCAGGAGCAGTGGAAGCTGATTGGAGACTTGATAGAAGTCTATAAAATGATGAGTTGCACAGATAGTGTTGATAGTAAAAATCCTTTTCCCATAGTTGAAATATGTAATACTAGGGGGCATGCATTTAAGGTGAGAGAGGAAAAGTTCAGTGAGGATATGAGGGACAAGTTTTTTTTAAACACAGAGAATGGTAGGAATCTGGAACATGGTTGGTGGTGGAGGCAGATATAATAGAGGCATTTAAAGAAGGAAATGGAGCGATATGGACCAAGGGCAGGCAAAAGGGGTTAGTTTAATTTGGCATAATGTTCGGCACAACATTGTGTGCTGATGGGCCCATTCCTCTGCAGTACTATTGTGTCAAATAGGTTGGCCCTGGAAAAGCACAGCAGGTCAGGCAGTCTGAATGACTGACTCTCCAGCATCTGCAGTCTGAATGCTGCCTGATCTGCTGTGCTTTTCCAGTGCCAACCTTTTTGACACTGACTCTCCAGCATCTGCAGTCCTCACTATCTTCCTGTACTATTCTACGTTAACTCTCGTCCTCTAGATGTAAAGGGCAGCATTCCATTAGTTGCCTAGATTATTTTCCGGCCTGTTTGTGCCACTTCAAAAATCCACGCATCTGAACCCCCAAGTCGTTTTGGGCATCCACCATATTTAACTTTATGCCATCTAAAAAGTACCCAGATTTATCCTTTTTCAGTCCAAAATGAATAACCTCACACTTATATTGACATCCATCTGCTGCAGTTTTGCTAACTTTTCAACTAAGTTTTTTACTTAATTTCATCAGAACCCTCCATAGTTTCCAATTTGGGGTGGGCAATAAATTCGAGCCCAGCCAGCGATACCCTCAACCCGTGAGTGAACTTAGGAAAAAAATTTAGATAATGTCTTTTTGACAGCACCAGACATAGAAGAATTGAAATGTCCTGGGAAGTTTCGCTGTGCAACCTGCCTCTACGCTAGAATAAGAACTGGCTAGTGGGAAATCTGGCCAGTGATTTATTTCCTTGTGCATTTTTAACTCTGGTTTTCATTTATTGGTTTCATCACAACAGACATAACGTCTGCTGGTAATTCTGGTAGAAATATATTAAGAATTGTTGGTAATAGAAGGAGCCCTTTAGGTCCAACACCTTGTCCTTTTTTGAAGATCAACTTCCATTATCATGTTTGTCTTTTTGAAGTTTAGTGCATCACGCACAAGATATTGACTACTTCGATGTCGCTTTGATTTAGAGTCAGAGAGATGTACAGCATGGAAACAGACCGTTCGGTCCAATCCATCCATGCCGACCAGATATCCCAACCCAATCTAGTCCCACCTGCCAGCACCCGGCCCATATCCCTCCAAACCCTTCCTATTCATATATCCATCCAGATGCCTCTTAAATGTTGCAATTGTACCAGCCTCCACCACATGCTCTGGCAGCTCATTCCATACACGTACCACCCTCTGCGTGAAAAAGTTGCCCCTTAGGTCTCTTTTATATCTTTCCCCTCTCACCCTAAACCTATGCCCTGAAGTTCTGGACTCCCCGACCCCTGGGAAAAGACTTTGTCTATTTATCCTATCCATGCCTCTCATAATTTTGTAAACCTCTAGAAGGTCACCCTTCAGCCTCCGACACTCCAGGGAAAACAGCCCCAGCCTGTTCAGCCTCTCCCTGTAGCTCAAATCCTCCAACCCCTGGCAACATCCTTGTAAATCCTTTCTGAACCCTTTCAAGTTTCACAACATCTTTCCGATAGGAAGGAGACCAAATTGCACGCAATATTCCAGCAGTGGTCTAACCAATGTCCTGTACAGCTGCAACATGACCTCCGAACTCCTGTTCTCAATACTCTGACCAATAGGAAAGCATACCAAATGCTGCCTTCAATATCCTATCTACCTGTGACTCAACCTTCAACGAGCTATGAACCTGCACTCCAAGGTCTCTTTGTTCAGCAACACTACCTAGGACCTTACCATTAAGTGTATAAGTCCTGCTAAGATTTCCTTTCCCAAAATGCAGCACCTCGCATTTATCTGAATTAAACTCCATCTGCCACTTCTCAGCCCATTGACCCATCTGGTCCAGATCCTATTGTAATCTGAGGTAACCCTCTTCGCTGTCCATTACACCTCCAATTTTGGTGTCATCTGCAAACTTACTAACTGTACCTTTTTTGGTTGCGTCCAAATCATTTATGTAAATGACAAAAAGTAGAGGACCCAGCACCGATCCTTGTGGCACTCCACTGGTCACAGGCCTCCAATCTGAAAAACAACCCTCCACCACCACCCCCTGTCTTCTACCTTTGAGCCAGTTCTGTATCCAAATGGCTAGTTCTTCCTGCATTCCATGAGATCTAACCTTGCTAATCAGTCTCCCATGGGGGACCTTGTCACACTCCTTGCTGAAGTCCATATAGCTCACATCTACCACTCTGCCCTCATCAATCTTCTTTGTTACTTCTTCAAAAAACTCAATCAAGTTTGTGAGACACGATTTCCCACATACGATGCTGTGTTGACCGTCCCTAATCAGTCCTTGCCTTTCCACATACATGTACATCCTGTCCCTCAGGTTTCCCTCCAACAACGTGCCCACCACTGAGGTCAGGCTCACTGGTCTATAGTTCCCTGGCTTGTCTTTACCGCCCTTCTTAAACAGTGGTACCACGTTTGCCAACCTCCAGTCTTCCGGCACCTCTCCTGTGACTGTCGATGATACAAATGTGTCAGCAAGAGGCCCAGCAATGACTTCTCTAGCTTCCCACAGAGTTCTCGGATACACCTGATCAGGTCCTGGGGATTTATCCACCTTGAACCGTTTCAAGACATCCAGCACTTCCTCCTCTGTTATCTGGATATTTTGCAAGATGTCACCATCTATTTCCCTACAGTCGATGTCTTCCATATCCTTTTCCACAGTAAATGCTGATGTAAAATATTCATTTAGTATCTCCCCCATTTTCTGTGGCTCCACACAAAAGCTGCCTTGCTGATCTTTGAGGGGCCTTATTCTCTCCCTAGTTACCCTTTTGTCCTTAATATATTTGTAAAAACCTTTTGGATTCTCCTTAATTCTATTTGCCAAAGCTATCTCATGTCCCCGTTTTGTCCCCCTGATTTCCCTCTTAGGTATACTCCTACTTCCTTTATACTCTTCTCAGGATTCACTCGATCTGTCTATACCTGACAAATGCTTCCTTCTTTTTCTTAACCAAACCCTCAATTTCTTTCGTCATCCAGCATTCCCTATACCTGCCAGCCTTCCCTTTCACCCTGACAGGGATATACTTTCTCTGGATTCTTGATATTTAATTTCTGAAGGCTTCCCATTTTCCAGCCATCCCTTTACATGCGAACATCTGCCTCCAATCAGCTTTCGAAAGTTCTTGCCTCATTCTGTCAAAATTGGCCTTTCTCCAATTTAGAACTTCAACTTTTAGATCTGGTCTATCCTTTTCCATCACTGTTTTAAAATGAATAGAATCATGGTCACTGGCCCCAAAGTGCTCCCCCACTGACACCTCAGTCACCTGCCCTGCCTTATTTCCCAAGAGTAGGTCAAGTTTTGCAGCTTCTCTAGTAGGTACATCCACATACTGAATCAGAAAATTGTCTTGTACACACTTAAGAAATTCCTCTCCATCTAAACCTTTAACGCTATGGCAATCCCAGTCGATGATTGGAAAGTTAATATCCCCTAACATAACCACCCTATTATTCTTACAGATAGCTGAGATCTCCTTACAAGTTTGTTTCTCAATTTCCCTCTGACTATTAGGGGATCTATAATACAATCCCAATAAGGTGATCATCCCTTTCTTATTTCTCATTTCCACCCAAATTACTTCCTTGGATGTATTTCTGGGAATATCCTCCCTCAGCACAGCTGTAATGCTATCCCTTATCAAAAATGCCACTCCCCCTCCTCTCTTGCCTCCCTTTCTATCCTTCCTGTAGCATTTGTATCCTGAAACATTAAGCTGCCAGTCCTGCCCATCCCTGAGCCATGTTTCTGTAATTGCTATGATATCCCTGTCCCATGTTCCTAACTACGCCCTGAGTTCATCTGCCTTCCCCTTGCATTGAAATAAGTGCAGTTTAATTTATTAGTCCTACCTTGTCCCTGCCTGCCCTGATTGTTTGACTCACTTCTGTTCTCAGCTGTACCCGTCTCAGATCGATCTCTTGCCTCACTATCTCACTGGGTCCCACCCCCCACTTTACTAGTTTAAATCCTCCCAAGCGGTTTTAGCAAATTTCCCTGCCAGTATATTCGTCCCCTTCCAATTTAGGTGCAATCCGTCCTTCTTGTACAAATCAGTTCTACCCCAAAAGAGATTCCAATGATCCAAAAATGTGAATCCTTCTCCCATACACCAGCTCCTCAGCCATGCATTCATCTGCTCTATTTTCCTATTCTTGCCCTCACTAGCTCGTTGCACTGGGAGAAATCCAGATATTACTACCCTTGAGGACCTCCTTTTTGAATTTCTACCTAACTCTCTGTAATCTCCCTTCAGAATCTCAACCTTTTCCCTTCCAATGTTGTTGGTTCCAGTGTGTGCAATGACCTCCTGCTGGCCTCTTTTCCCCCATGAGAACATTCTGCACCCTCTTTGAGACATCCTTGATCCTGGCACCAGGGAAACAACACACCATTCTGCTTTTTCTCTGCTGGCCACAGAAAAGTCTGTCTGTACCTTGGACTACAGAATCCCCTAACACAAATGATCTCTTGGAAGCCGATGTACCCCTCATTGAATGAGAGCCAGTCTCAATACCAGAAACTTGGCTGATCGTGCTACATTCCCCTGAGAATCCATCACCCCCTCCGTTTGCCAAAACAGCATACCTGTTTGAAATGGGTATATCCACAAAAGACTCCTGCACTAGCTGCCTACCTCTCTTACCCTTCCTGGAGTTAACCCATCTATATGACTGTATCTGAGACTTTCCCCCTTCCTATAACTGCCATCCATCACATACTGTTGCTGTTGCAAATTCCTCATCGCTTCTGTCTCTCCAACCAATCCACTCGATCTGATCAGATTCGCATCCAACAGCATTTATGGCAGATATAATCCGCAGTAACCCTTAAACTCTCTTTAAACTCCCACATCTGACAAGAAGTACATATCACTGCAAAGGCCATTTTTGCTCCTTCACAATCTCCAGACCCAGAAAATAACACCGTCTTATTCCTCTTCAAACACTGCCCCAGGTTAAATTAATAGCTATGGCTTATGTTTTAAGTTTAATCAAGAGACTTATCTCCAAAACCGTATAATTAAGAAAGAACCCACTGTACTCACTACTACAGCCTTTCTCTTGGACAGACTTAAAACAACAATTAACTTATCTGATTCTGTGCTGTGAACTTGGCCCAACAGTTCCTCCAAGATTAGTTGTGAATTTCACTGTTTGTTAATTTTCCCAGATGCACTCCAATGTCCAGCGAAACACGAATTCAAACAGCAAAGGCAGTAACTGTGCAGGTTTTCTTTCTCTCTCTCTCTCTCTCTCTCTCTCTCTCTTTCTCTTTCTCTTTCTCTCCTGCACTGTCCTCACCATGTGCTTCCTTTGTCTGCTCTTCTCCCTTTTAAACTGCTGTTGTTTTGACTTTTTTTTTCCAAAGTTCCAAAACAATGCAACAGCATATAAAACAATAATTGCTGCTCCTGGAATTCGAGGAAATCACCTCCAACACCTCAAATACCTCCAAAGAAAGGAGCAGCTCTTGCAGCCAGAAATTTTTCCAGTCCTCCATCTTGGATTATATCCTTGCAGTCATTTTCTTGTTTCAGATGTCTTGATTTTCCTATGAAGGCTGACAATCCCAGGTTTTTAGCAGTGATGCTTTAAAATCAGCTGCATGATGGTGTAGGAGAGCATTTGGCTGCTTCTCTGCAGTGAGTAGTGTACCACAGGGATTGGTAATGCAGTGATTACCGTTCAAAATTTGTACATATGATTTCAATGAAGAGACAGTTGGTATGGTTTCCAATGACAAAGATAGGTCGGCTAGTAAGTTGTGCAGAGGACGCCAGTAAGCTACAAAAAGATATATATAATTTTAAGTGAGTGACAGAGATATGGCAAATGGAGTATAATGTGGGAAATTGTGAAATTGTCCGTAATAAAATAAAAACTAAAATATCTAAATGGTGAGAAATGGAGAGCTCTGAGATACAGAGGAATATAGGCATCCTTGTGCATGAATCGTAAAAGGCTAGAATGCAAGTATTTAGGAAAACGAATAAAATGTTATCATTTATCATGAAAATTGTACAAAAGTAGGGAAATTAGGCTTGAGTTATACAGAACTCTCCTGAGACTTCACCTGCAATACTACACACTGTATTGGTCACCTTATATTAAGGAAGGATGTAAATGTACTGGAAGCAGCGGAGAGCAGACTTATGAGAATACTATTAGAAATGAAAGGATTTTGTATTATGAGGAAAGTTTGGACCGGCTAGGGTTATATCTGTTGGAGTTTAGAAGAGTAAGAGGTGATTTGATTGCAACATACAAGATCCTGAAAGCCGTTGATAGGATAGATGTGGAGAGAATGTTACCTCTTGTGGAAGAACTGGATCAACAAAGAGATTGCCCCTTTCAAAATAAGTAATGATTTCAGTCTTTCTGTCATGAAGGTCAGGCTGTTTGGAACTGTCTTCCTGAAAAGGTGGTGGAAGTAGACGCAAAAGTAGATCGATTCTTGTTAAGCAAGGGGATGATAGGCTATCAGGGTCAGCAGGAATACAGATTTGAGGTTATGATCTTATTGAACGGCAGAGCAGGCTCTACGGGCTGATTGAGTACTGAATACTCCTACTCCTAACTCATGTTTGTATGATTCTTTTTCACTTCTTGCGAATCATCCACAGAATCTAACCAACATTCTCAGTGCTTTGCTGAAGCAGTGTGCCATTGTTGGAAGTGCTTTTTTTTAATTTGAAAGTAATAATGAGGCCCTGTCAGGTAAAAGATCTCTCAGCATTTTAACAGAAAAATAGGGACATTCTTTTGGTAGCGTCACTAATATATAACCCGTTGACTATTATCACCAAAGCAGATTGTCTGCTCATTATCTCATTGCTGATGTTGGAACCATCTATGCAAATTAGCTGCTGCATTTTCCACATTGCAATGTTGACTGCACTAAAAAAAAGACTTTATTGGCTGTATAGTGCTTTGTTCAACAAATGAATCAGAAAAGGCTATCACCTGTCTTGCTTATTTGAAACAGGGAGAGGTGTGTGCACATGTTCTAATTGATGACAAAGAACAGGGCCACGTGTGTTGTGCCTCAATGCAGTGCTTTGACAATTTGAGTTGAATTGCCGCCTTTAAATTTAAACAAAGTTATGCAGTTAACTGTCAGTTATCAGCTAAATAGTGCATTTTCCATGGCAATGCCTGCCTCTACCAATCAGAGTCGACTTGCCAACCAATCATAGCTTTTCTGATGCAATATAAAAATATCGTTCCCCTTCATTTTGATATTAAATGTGAATTGTCCTGATGGGTGCATCAGGAAAAGCTTTGACAAATGCCCTTTTCAGAAATAGTTAATGTTCAGTTTTTAAACATTTTTAATTGCTATTTATGGCAATATGATTACATCGATTGTGATTTTATGGAGTAATAATGCAAAAGAATTTCGTGTAGGACTGTGTATGTTATTGCTACAAAATAACCTCTTGGCTTCAATAATTGATTTATTGAGGAGGGGGAAAACTTAAGTCTGCAGAAATCATAGGACAAACCTTATTTGAAAATCTGAAAGAATTTGTTTATCCTATACAGATCAAAAAAGTGGTTGTGTACCTGGGCAGAGATAAAACTATGCAGTTGTTGGAAGAGCTGGTAGCAGAACTGCAACTGACTGATCCAGTTAGCTCAGCTGTCATTCACATGGACAACCCACCCTACTACCGTATCACCTCTAGTTACAAAATCCCCTCCATCACCTCAGGTAACCGTTTATTTAGCAGAATACCAAAGTTTGTATTGTTTACGTCGCAAGCCTTTATCACTTATACAAACGAATAAATACTTTCTTCCTTGTTTAGTCCATACAAAGCTATTTTTGAGTCTGTAGTTCAGGTACGGAAAAGTTAAAGAAGCAGGAATTTTTATACTATCTGAATTTACAAGAACGTTCTCAGTCTCGTTACCAAATACTGTACCATAAGCAAAGGAACACTTTTTTTGTGTACAACAAAAGTTTTGAATTTTTTTATGGCATCATAGAGATGTACAGCACAGAAACAGACCCTTTGGTCCAACTTGTCCATGCCAATCAGATATTCTAAATAAACCTCATCCCATTTGCCAGCATTTGGCCCATATCCCTCTAAACTCTTCCTATTCTTTTAAATGTAATTGATTGTACTAGCCTCCTTCACTTCCTCTGACAGCTCATTCCGTATACACATCTCGCTCTGCATGGAAAAAGTTGTCCCTTAGGACCCTTTTACATCTTTCCCCTCTCATCTTAAATCTGTGCCCTCTTTTTCTCTGAACCCATTTTCTTCAGTAGGGCTGTTTGATCAAACCTTGATGAGTAGCATTTTTCTTCAAGGTGAGGGAGAAAATGAATTAATTTTGGAATTCAATTCAATACAATAACTTCTGTAATTCAAGCCACTTATTTAAAACAGTTGTGTTCAGAAATATATCTCTTTAGGAGGACACTTCTAAAACGTTGGTTAAGTCATGCTGTGGAACATGACCAGTCTTTTCTACAGCCTATTAGAAAAAGTGCATCAAGAATTATAGTTGGTTAGTCCAGTTAGGGACCTTTGATCAGGAAGACGGGTACTCGTACATGAATCTTTCACTTCTGGCCTGCAATTACACCATAAAGGCCATAAGGTCAAAAGATACAGGAGCAAAATTGGGTCATTTGGCTCATCAAATTGCTCCACTGTTCGGTCATAGCTGATGTGTTTCTCAACCCCATTCTCCTGCCTTCTCCTGTAATCCTTGATCCCTTTACCAATCAGGATCCCTATCTATCTTATCTTAAATACACTTAATGACTTGGCCTCCACAGCCCTCTGTGGCAATGGGTTCCACAGATTCACCACATTCTAGCTGAAGAAATTCTTCTTTCTGAAGGATTGTCTTTTCACTGCGGGTGTGTCCTGGGTCCCAGTCCCTCCTATTAGTGGAAACAACATCTCCGTGGCCACTCTATCCAGGCCTCTCAGTATTCCGTAAGTTTCAATCAGATCTCCTCTTATCTTTCTAAAATAAATAAGAGTACAGACGCAGAGTGCTCAACTGCTCCTCATATGACAAACCCTTCATGATTGGAATCGTTCTTGTGAACCTCCTCTGGACCCCTTCCAATACCAGCATATCCTTCCTTAGATACAGGACCCAGAACTGTTCACGATATTTGAAATGCAGGTCTGACTAGAGTCTTAAACAGCCTAAGCATTACATTAATGCTCTTGTATTCTAGCTCTCTTGAAATAAATGCTAACATTACATTTGTCTTCCTAACCTGCATTTTAAACTTAACAGAAACTTGAACTAGGAGTCCCAGGTAATTCATGTTTCAGATTTCCAAAGCCTTTTCCTATTTAGAAAATAGTGCGTGCCATTATTCTTCCTATCACATTGTGTTCCATCTGCCACTTCTTTGTCCATTCTCCAAGTCCTTCTGCAGCTTACTTGCTTCCTCAACAGTATATGTCCCTCCACCCGTCTTTGTCATCTACAAGCTTAGTAACAATGCCCTCAGTTCCTTCTTCCAGATTATTAATGTGTAAGGTGAATAGTTGTGGTTCCAACACAGACTCCTGTGAACTCCACTAGGCACCAGCTACCATACTGACAAAGACTCATTTACTCCTACACCCTGCCTTTAGCCTGTCAGCCAATCCTCTATCCATTCCATTACCTTGCCTGAACACCCTGGACTCTTTTATTTCACAGTGTTCAAGCGGCACCTTGTCAAAAGCCTTCGGAAATCCAAGTGGATCACATCCATTGACTCTCCTTTGTCTAAGCTGCTTGGTAACTCCTCAATTCCAACAGATTTGTCAAGCATCCCCTTGATAAGGCTGTGCTGACTCTAGTATTTTGCAGGGTATTGACAAGTACTCAGCAATCTCATACTTAATAATGGACTCCCAAATCTTACCTACAACTAATGTCAGGCTCACCAGCCTATAATTTCCTGTGTTTTGCCTCCCTCTCTCCTTGAATAGAGGAGTTTAAGACCCAAGGGCGTAGCCTTACAGTAAAGGGAAGATCTTTTAGAACGGAAATAAGCAGAAACTTGTTCAACCAGAGAGTGTGAATCTATGAAATTCATTGCCACAGAAGGCTGTGGAGGCCAGGTGGTTGAGTATATTTTAAGACAGAGATAGATAGGTCCTTGACGATCAAGGATTACAGGGAGCAAGTGGGAGAGTGGGGTTGAGAAATTTATCAGCCATTATTGAATGATGGAGCAGACTTGATGGGCTGAATGGCCTAATATCTGCTCCTATGTCTTACGGTTACATTGGCCATTTTACAGACCTTCGGGACTCTTCCTGACTGCAATGATCCCTGAAAGATCACCACCAGCGCCTCTACAGAACTCTGGTGTATCCATCTGTTCCACCTTCAGACCGTTCACCTTCCACAGCACCTCTGTACTGGTGGCCAATACACTCACCTCTGCCCCTGATTCTCTTGAAGCACCAATTCCCATTTAATATTTGAGCAAAGCTTTTGAGCTGTGTAATCCAGCTAATGTAGCTGGAATGAGTTTCTACATTATCAAAACATGGTGTTGTGTTCACTTTTTCATATTGATTTAAAGTAGAGCTTAGGGAGCTATTAGCTTAGAAGAACTTGATGAAAGATGCATTTTTGTTTACAAAATAAAATATTTTCATGTTCTCACCTGATGCCCTAATATGTGGATTTTAATTGTAGCAACTCATTTATCTAAAGTCAAATAAATTGTTGATTGCAGCACTATGGTGTTGTTTATGTGGTTAACATCTGAACCACTGAAGTCTATTGATTCAGAAGAATGAAGGGAAGACAAATATTGTGATCTAGTACTTCCAAACAATGCAAGCTAGATAACTGTCCTTTTAAGATTAAGGCCTAAGTATTTGTATTTATATCCATCAGAAGCTGTTACCTCAAAACTTTCAGATGATTCGGCCCTGGACATACTTTGCGTCAGTTAGTTCAGTTGGCAGTACTTTTGCCTCTGATTCAGAAGGCTGGTATTGAATATGTAACCTAGATGACACTTCACATTACTGAGAGAATAATGCATCGTCAAGGTGAATTGGCCACACTAAATTGCCCATAGTGTTCAGGGATGTGTAGGTTAGGTGCATTAGTCAGGGGTAAATATAGGGTCGGGAATGGGTCCGGGTGGGTTACTCTTCGGAGGGTCAGTGTGGACTTGTTGGGCCAAAGGGCCTGTTTCCACACTGTAGGGATTCTAATCTAAGGGGTATTATCTTTTGACTCAAGATGTTTCCTCACTATCTGCATGTAGGATCTAAAAGGTCCAATAATGTTCAAAGAAGAACAGGAATTTTCTCCTAGTACCTTAGCCAACTTTTATCTGTCAGTCAGCTCCTCCAAAATGACAAGTTCTGCTTCTGGAACAATGCTGTAAATAAACTAATAGCTAATTTAAAAGTAACAGTAATTAGACTTCAAAAGTAATTCATTCAATTGCTGTAGTGCCAACTATTGGGAAGAATGACCGGAGTTCCAATCCCCTGTTTTTTTCCCCATATCACTGCACTTTTATTTCGCCCAATACCTTTTTGAAGACGGCATTCCAAATCCTAACCACTCAGTGCATCTTTTTTACAAAGTTTCCTCATTACATGTATAATTTCATTTCTTTCATTGACTATCTTAAATTGGTACCTTCAAGTTTCTTGATCCTTCAGTTGAAAACTGGTTCTCTTTCTTATAATTATCTCTTTCAGTTATAAGAATCAGTATTCTGTCTTTTCACAATGTCCGTATCTCTATCTCATTTATAATTCACTCTGTGTACTTCCACTGTTTTACTGTTTCGCATCAAAGTTTAAGTTAATCTAAATTTTATATATGCTTGAATATTAGCATTGAGAAAGTCTGCTTCTGGTAAATTTAATGAACAATGAACAGGCAAAGGGAACAAAGGAAAGTTGAGAAGATTACGTGATTATAAATTTAGTATTTTGTCGATAATGGGTTGACGTTTTTCACACTTGACAAGATTTTTTTCAAGTTGTAGTTCTTTACTTTATAGTTTAATTACACATTTGCAATTTGACTCCATCAATTTCTTATCAATTCCCATTGTGTATAGGTACCACTTCCAGCAGCAATACAATGGTAGCAGGACATGATGGTCATCAGGACACTAAGTCAGCAAAGGACTCTACTATTGATGATAAGTATGTACTTGTGTTTCGAAACAAAACTGTATCATAATTTCTTTAAATGGTTGTGGTGTTTCTGATATATGGTGCTGATGTTTAAGTTGATTATGTTGCTGTATTATTTGATAGCTCTGTAAAGCTGTTTTACATAGTTTTTCATCTTTTGTTTCTCCCTCTGTCTTTGAAGCAGTACAGGAGAGATTATTACCTGGCATTCCGATCAACATTTATTTGTCAACCAACCCCTAAAATAAATGCAAATACCAAGAATGCTGAAAACGTTCAGTCGGTCTGGCAGCATCTTCAGAGCGAGAAAGAGGGGCAGCATTTTAAGTCCAATCTGACTTCTTCAGAAGCTCTGAACAAATCATACTGGATTCAAAATATTGCCTATCTTCCTCTCTCCACAGATGCTACCAGACCTGCTGTGTTTCTCCAACATTCTTTGTGTTCATTTCAGATTTTCAGCATCTTCAGTATTTTGCTTTTAATTAGCTAAACTAGATGATCTGGCCATTTGCTTGATTGTTGTTTTTGAGAGCTTGATCTGTGTTATGATACGGGGTAAACCCCTCTGTTAATTTAACCAGCAACACAGATAAGATTCACCCCGTGCTGTAATCTGTTAAAAAAAACGAGAGGCAAAGAACTATCGCAAAAGTCACTATTTAAAGTAAAAACTAAACTTTTTTTTTAAGTCTAACAGAGAATATTAACTAACAACTATTTACAACTCCTTTCTCTTAAACCTATCTTTTACCTCCCTCCTTTACAATACTAGTCTGATTTTTAAAAAATCCCAATTACATTTTACAGAAAAATAATCACATTTCAAAACCAGTCAGCTTTGCCGTGTTTCCTCTGTAGATTCTCTCTCCAGATTGGCCTCGGTGTTCTGCTGTACAGACTTCTTCCACGACAAATACCTCTCTGAGAGCTCTTAAACTAGCAGCCACCATCTGTCGACCTTTTGGCAGTTCTCTCTCAACTGTTCAAAAATACTTGGTTTTACACCCCAAAACATTGGATCGTTTCCTAGGTTTTAATATTGTCAAAATACTAAATTCAAACTTGACTGGAGTTTGGTATCTTGGGGCATAATTTAAATTGATTGGCCAAATTTGAATTTTTGTTTCATGGCAACTCGGCTACTGTAGCTGTTTCAACAAAATATTACATTGTTACCTTGTTCTGGACTCTCTCTGCTTCTGTAAGTCATTGCTTGCTTTTCAACTCTCTCAAAGCTACAGTACCCCTACACCTTCATAATAATCTCTGAAAATTTGACGAATTAATTTCCTGTGTTATGACAGCAACTACAATGCCATGGTTCTTGATTGACTAATGAACATCTTTGAGAAAACCTGAGCTTGTAAAAAATGCTGTATAAATAACAGTCTTTAGTCCCCCAGGAACTTAATTTTTTTTCAACGTTTCCCACTTCCTTTAACTAATTTCTGCCCAGATGATTCAGTAAAGATATACACATCTCAGTAAATAAATACATTTCTAACCAGCAGTTCTGATCACCACACTATTGGAAGGATGCAACTGCATTGCAGAGAGTACAGGGGCGATTGATTTATTGTCACATGTACTGACGTACAGTAAAAAGCATTGTAAATGAGCAATTCAAGCAGATCATATAAGCAAGGATGTACAGTCAAAAAAGACTTAGAGGCATACAGGTTACATTTCACAGTGAGTGCACTAGACAAGATCAGCATTAGCAAGATTAGCATTATTTGAGGGTAGAGTGTCCATTCATCAGCCTAATAATGGCTGGGAAGCAGCTGTTCCTGAGTCTGCTGGTGTGTGTGTCCAGGCTTCTGTACCTTCTGCCTGATGGAAGAGGTTGTATTAGATCATTACTGGAGTGCGATGGGTCTTTGATGATGTTGGCAGCCTTTCCACTGCAGCGAGCCATGTAAATGGAAGGTTGGCTTCCATCTTATGCAGTTTCTTGTAGTCCTGTGCACCATCTTATGCAGTTTCTTGTAGTCCTGGTCAGAGCAGTTGCTGTACCAGGCCATTATGTACTTGGACAGTATGGTCTCAGTGGTGCATCTATAAAAGATTGTGAGGGTCCTTATGGATATGCCAAATTTCCTGAGCCACCTGATGAAGAAGAGTGTTATTGTGCTGCATTGACCATCACGTCCATGTGACAAGTCCAGAACAGGTTGGTGGTTATTGTCACTCCGAGGAACTTGACGCTTTCCCCTCTCTCAACCTCAGTTCCGTTGATGTAGATGGAGGTGTGTTCTCCTCCTTTCTTTCTAAAGTTAATGATCATTCTTTAGTTTTGTCACCCTTGAAAGAGAGGTTGTTCTCTTTGCACCACACCACCAAGCCCCCTATCTCCCTTCTGTATTTTGGTTTTTCATTGTTAGATATTTGTCCCACTATGGTGGTGTCGTTAGTGAACGTGTCGATGGCCTTTGTTTAGAATTTGATGACACAGTCATAGATGTACAGGGAGTACAGTAGGGAGCTGAGGATGCCTTCTTAGGGGTCTCCAGAAGTGAATGTTATTGTAGAGGAGGTGCAGTTGTGTATCTTCATTGGTTGCAATCTGTAGGTCAGAAAACTGAGGATCCAGTTGCAGGGGGTGGTGCTGAGACCAAGGTCATGGTGTTTCAAGATCAGTCTGGAGACCATAATGGTGTTGAAGATAGAGCTGTAGTCAATGAGCTCCAATCTGCCTTGGGGGTCCTTGATGTCCAGATGTTCTAGGGATGAGTGTAAAGCTAGGGATGTGACATTGTTGTAGACCTGTAATGGCGGTGTGCAAATTGTAGGGGATCAAGGCAGGCTGGGAGACTGGAGTTGATGTGGGCCATGACTAGCCTCTCTAAGTACTTCATGATTATTGAGGTCAAAACCACTGGGCAGTAGTCATTAAGGCACTTTGCACGTGCTTTCTTTGGTACGAGGATGATGATGGTCTTCTTGAAGCAGGTAGGGACTTCAGCCTGTAGGAGGGAGAGGTTGAAGATGTCAATGAGAACTTCCACCAGTTGGTTTGCACAGCATCTAGGTGCCTGGCCAAGAACACTGTCTGGACCTGTCGCTTTCCTTGGGTTGACTCCCAGGAAGACTGATCTGATGTCTGCAGCGGTGACCGAGGGAACAGATGTGTCTGGGGCTGTCAAGGCAGGCATCACCATGCTGCTGGCATTCTGCTCAAACTGAGCATAGAGAGCATTGAGCAAGTCGGGGTGGGGGTGTGTCTTTGTCTGCTATCTTGCTCTGCTACATTTTGTTTCCCGTAATGTTGTTTAGGCCTCTCCATCAGCAGCGGGAGTCTGTTTAGTAGGTTTGGGCCTCTAACTTCGTCTGGTACTGTCTCTTAGCATCCTTGATGGCTTTCCTGTA
The DNA here is from genome assembly GCF_037043375.1 of Chiloscyllium plagiosum. Lineage (NCBI taxonomy): Eukaryota > Metazoa > Chordata > Chondrichthyes > Orectolobiformes > Hemiscylliidae > Chiloscyllium > Chiloscyllium plagiosum. Next base: position 73,673,504 of record NW_028270139.1, on the reverse strand, counting down.
ATGGTATGGGTCATCCGATTTGATAGGGAGTGGATTTCGAGTTGACTTCTTTGGTGCGGAGTCCTCTTCGCATTTACTAATGATTTCCGTGACAGGGTAGTTGTTATGGGGTTCTTTAACTTTGCAAATATTGGCTGGAAATGCTATAGTTCGAGTACTTGGGTTCGTTTTTGTCCAATGTGTTCAGCAGGGTTTCCTGATACAGTATATAGATAGACCAACGAGAGGTGAGGCCACATTGGATTTGGTACTCGGTAATGAACCCGGCCAGGTGTTAGGTTTGGAGATTGGTGAGCACTTTGGTGATGATGACCACAATTTGGTTGTGTTTACTTTAGCAAAGGAAAGGGATAGGTATATACCGCAGGGCAAGAGTTATAGCTGGGGGAAAGGCAATTATGATACAATTAGGCAAGATTTAGTATGCATAGGATGGGGAAGGAAACTGCAGGGGATGGACTCGGTTTAATTGTGGAGCTTGTTCAAGGAACAGCTGCTGCGTGTCCTTGATAAGTATGTCCCTGTCAGGAGGAAGTGGTTGAGTGAGGGAGCTGTGGTTTACTAAAGAAGTTGAACTTCTTGTCAAGGGGAAGAAGGAGGCTTATGTAAGGCTGTTGGACCAGATAACATCCCTGGCTAGTGCTCAGAGAATATTCTGTTGTACTGGTGGATGTTCTCTTCAACATCTTCAACATACCCCTGAGCTGCACCATAGTTCCAACATGCTTCAAGGCGGCTACCATCGCTCCCATGCCGAAGAAGTCTTCAGCATTCTGCCTCAATGAATGCCACTCTGTTGCGCTTATACCCATCATCATGAAGTGTTTTGAGAGGCTTGTGATGATGCATATTAAGACCCTGCTGCTCTCCTCACTGGACACCCTGCAGTTCATGTATCGACATAATCACTCAACAGATTATGCCATTTCCACCACCCACCATCTGGACATCACCCACCTGGAGAAGAAGGGCACCTAAGTCAGACTACTCAGTTCTGCATTCGTTCCTCAACACCTGATTTGAAAGCTGAGACTGCTGGGCCTGAATCCCTCCCTTTGTAACTGGATCCTGGACTTCCTGACTGGGAGATCTTAGTCAGTCTGGATTGGAAACAGCATTTCCCAATACCATCACACTAAGCACAGGGGCCCCCCAGGGCTGTGCGCTCAGTCAACTGCTGTTCACCCTGCTGACACACGACTGTGCAGCAATACACAGGTCGAATCACATCATCAACTTCGCTGATAATACTACTGTAATGGGCCTCATCAGCACGAATGACGAGTCTGCGTACAGAGAAGAGGTGCAGCGGCTAATGGTCTGGTGCAGAGCCAAGAACCTGTCCCTGAATATGGACAAGACAAAAGACATGGTTGTTGCCTTCAGGAGGGCACAGAGCGACTATTCTCCACTGGACATTGACAGCTCCCCTGTGGAGATTGTGAAGTACACCAAATTTCTTGGCGTATGTCTGGTGGAGAATCTCACCTGGATCTTCAACACCAGCTCCATAGCCAAGAAAGCCCAGCAGCGTCTCTACTTTGTGCAGGCTGAGGAAAACCCACCTCCCACACCCCCGTCCTCACCACATTCTACGAAGGGTTCATTGAGAATACGCTGAGCTGCTGCATCGCTTCCCGGTTCGGGAATTGCAACGTCTCGGAACGTAAGATCCTACAATGGATTGTGAAGACAGCTGAGAAGATCATCGGGATCTCTCTTTCCTCCATTGAAGATATTTACACCACATGCTGCAGCTGAAAGGCTAAGAGCATTGTGGAACCCCACACACCCCTCACTCAGACTCTTCTCCCTCCTGCTATCTGACAGAAGATACTGGACCATTCGGTTGCTCATGGCCAGACTGTGCAAGTTTCTTCCCCCAAGCCATCATGTTCCTTAACACAGTATGATCTGACTCTTTCCTATCTGAAATTCTTTGCACAACCTCAAATTGCTGCTAGGAAAATGTCTATTATTTATCATTCCTGTATTACACTGTAACTTGTGTATTATGCACTTTATGCGATTATGTAGTTTGTGCTGTCCGTGGACCACCCTCGGTCCTGGAGGAACACTGTCTGATTTTTACTGTATTGGTGGTATAGGGTAGAAATGACAAATAAAGGCTCCTCTCTCTAAAGATGAGACATGATGTCTCAGTTAGGGCACTTGGGAGTTACAAGTTTGCCAGGAAGGACCTCAGAGAGAGCTAAGAAGAGCCAGGAGGGGACATTAGAAGTATTTGGCAGGGAGGATCAAGGAAAATCCTAAAGCTTTCTATAGGTATTTCAGGAATAAAAGAATGACTAGGGTAAGATTAGGCCAATCAAGGACAGTAGTGGGAAGTTGTGCGTGGAGGCCGAAGAAATAGGAGAGGTGCTAAATGAATATTTTTCGTTAGTATTCACATGGGAAAAAGACAGTGTTCTGGAAGAGAATACTGAGATACAGGCTACTAGACTAGACTAGACAGGATTGAGGTTCATAATGAGGAGATGTTAGCAATTCTGGAAAGTGTTAAAATAGATAAGTCCCTTGGCCTGATTAAATTTATCCTAGGATTCTTTGGGATGCGAGGGAGGAGATTGTAGCGCCTTTGACTTTGATCTTATGTTGTCATTGTCTACAGGAATAGTGCCAGAAGACTGGAAGATAGCAAATATTGTCCCCTTGTTCAAGAAGGGGAGTAGAGACAACCCTGTTAATTATAGTCTAGTGAGCCTTACTTCTGTTGTGGACAAAGTTTTGGAAAGGATTATAAGAGAGAGGATTTATAATCGTCTAGAAAGGTATAATTTGACTAAGGATACTCAACACAGTTTTGTTGACTAGGTAGGTCGTGCCTCACTAACCTTATTGAGTTCTTTGAGAAGGTGACCAAACAGGTGAATAAGGCTAAAGTGATTGATGTGGTGTATATGGATTTCAGTAAAGCGTTTGATAAGGTTGCCCACAATAGGCTATTGCACAAAATACAGAGCCATGGAATTGGAGGTGATTTTGCGGTTTGGATCAGAAATTGGCTAGCTGTAAGAAAATGGGTGGGGGGGGGGGAGGGGGGAGTGATTGATGGGAAGTATTCATCCTGGAGTTCATTTACTAGTGGTGTACTGCAAGGATCTGTTTTGGTGCCACTGTTGTTTTTCATTTTTAAAAATTACCTGGATGAGGGCATAGAAGGATGGGTTAGTAAATTTGCAGATGACATTAATGTCAGTGGAGTTGTGGACAGTGCGGAAGGATGTTGCAGGTTATAGCGGGACATAAATAAGCTGCAGAGCTGGGCTGAGAAGTGGTATTGGAGTTTAATGCAGAAATGTGAGGTGATTCACTTTCGAAGGAGTAACAGGAATACTGAGTACTAGGCTAATGGTAAGATCCTGATGAAGGAGCATCGCTCCCAAAGCTAGTGCTTCCAATTAAACCTGTTGGACTATAACCTGGTGTTGTGTGATTTTTAACTTTGTACACCAAGGTCCAACACCGGCATCTCTGAATCATGGTAAGATTCTTGGTAGTGTGGATGAGCAGAGAGATCTCTGTGTCCATGTGCCTAGATCCCTGAAAGTTGTCAGCCAGGTTGATAGGGTTCTTAAGAAGGTGTGTACAGTATGTTAGCTTTTATTGATAGAAGGATTGAGTTAGAGGGCCATGAGGTCATGTTGCAGCAGTGCAAAGTTCTGGTGCAGCTGCACTTGGAGTATTGCATACAGTTCTGGTTGCCGCATTATAGGAAGGATGTAGAAGAATTGGAAAGGGTGTGGAGGGGATTTAGCAGGATGTTGCCTGGTATGGAGGGAAGGTCTTATGAGGAAAGGCTGAGGGACTTGAGGCTGTTTTCGTTAGATGAAGATTAAGATGATCAGAGGATTAGATAGGGCGGACAGTGAGAGCTTTTTTCCTCTAATGATGGTGGTTAGCACAAGAGGCACAGCTTTAAATTGTAGGGTGATAGATACAGGATAGATGTTAGAGGTAGGTTCTTTACTCAGAGTAGTAAGGGCGTGGAATGCCCTGCCTACAACAGTAGTAGACTCGCCAACATTAAGGGCATTTAATTGGTCATTGGATGGTCATATGGACGATAATGGAATAGTCTAGGTTAGATGGGCTTTAGATTGGTTTCACAGGTCGGCGCAACATCGAGGGCCGAAGGGCCTGTACTGCGCTGCAGTGTTCTGTGTACAGTGGTGATGTACTTGTCTAGTTTGCCATGACGAAGGGTTTTGGCCCAAAACATTGACTTTCCTGCTGCTGGGATGCTATCTGACCTTCTGCGCTTTTCCAGCTTCATACTTATTGACTCTTGCTTCCACATCTGCAGTCGTTACTGTCTAGATTTTCTGCTGAGTTCTTGAACATGGTCCAGTCCACAAGCAGTCCCGGAGATGCTCTTCCGCAACCTCAGACCAGCATTGTTCTCACTTTTCCGAAGGGTCCTTCCGTTACAGCTTCTGTTGGTAAGCTGTGAGGCGGAGCACAGTGTTTTCATCTGATTTTCCAAAGTCTGGGCAGGGGTTGGTGTCTTTGATGGTTGTGTAGCAGTGGTCCAGAATATTTGGTCCTCTGGTGGATTAGGAGATGTGTTGGTGGTACTTTGGCAGCACCCCCTTGAGTTTGAGATTGAACAGAATGTTGACTGGGACAAAAGGTCTCAGTTGTGAGGAGAGACTGGATAGGCTGCGTTTGCTTTCAGAGGCTGAGAGGATTTGATTGAGATATACAAAATTATGAGAAGCATAGGCAGAATAGATCATGAGAATCGTTTCAGTGTGGCAGACTCATTTAAGACCAAACGCTTTTAAGTATAACGTGAGGAGTAAGTGGTGAAACAGAAGATCTGAGGAAAGTATTTTCCCCCAGAGGATGGAACACACATATTTACAATATTTTTTGGATTAGATTAGATTACTTAGTGTGGAAACAGGCCCTTCGGCCCAACAAGTCCACACCGCCCCGCCGAAACGCAACCCACCCATTCCCCTACATTTACCCCTTACCTAACACTACAGGCAATTTAGCATGGCCAATTCACCTGACCTGCACATCTTTGGACTGTGGGAGGAAACCGGAGCACCCGGAGGAAACCCACGCAGACACGGGGAGAATGTGCAAACTCCACACAGTCAGTCACCTGAGGCGGGGATTGAACCCTGGTCTCTAGCGCTGTGAGGCAGTAGTGCTAGCCACCGTGCCGCCCAAAGCATCTGGATGAGCACTTGAAATGCCAGGGAATAAAAGGCTGCGGACCCATTGCATGTAAATGGAATTAGTGTAATTTGGTGTTTGATGTCGGGAGAGACGTGGTGGGCTCAGGGCTGTTTCTATGCTTAATGACTCTATGATTATTGACTGGTCATTGTATGGTAATCCTTAGCAGACAGCCTCAATTTTGACCTTAACGATTAAAGCAGTTAAACAAGGCTGAGTATTGGATCTTATCCTGAGCAACTCCCACAGCAATGTCATCTTGGTCTAGGTAAAACCACAGTCACCTTGCTTTGCACAGGGAAGACCCCAACCATAGATCGTGTTCCTTTGATTTCCATTGACTTCCAAATTGCCAGGATTCCTTCATGTTAAACTCAGTCAAATACTGCTTTGATGTCAGGGGTAGTCTGTCTCGCATCATCTTCTGAGTTTAGCTCTGTTATCCATGCTCAATCAAAGCTGGAGTGAGGTCAGGAAATGAGTGCCCTAATTAAAACTAAACCGAACATTGCTGAGCAACTTGTGACTCAGCAAGTGCCACTTAATGGCACTGTTAATGACACTTTCCTTTACTTGGTTAATGTTCAAGGATAGATTGATGGACTGGTATCTCAACCTTACTCCCAAAATAATTTGAAAAGCAAATTGTAAGAAATGAAAAATTTAATTACTTGTTTTCTCTGAGCAGTTATGGACATCTCGATATCTACGCTGGACTAAATAGTAACTTGAACCGGCAGCATCACCGGTTAGAATCTCGTTACAGCAGCAGTTCTGGAGGATCCTACGAAGAGGAGAAGAGTGCGTAGTATAATTACAAAATATATTGTAAACCTTTTTATACATTAGTGTATCCCCTTAAAGTTTTCAAACATATTTCATGTTATTTGGATTGTAAATCTACTAGACAATTGCTTTATTAAAACATTTGATTAAATATTAAATTTTCAATATAGAAAGTTAAGGTCATATAAATAGTATATTTCCAGAATTATATGGGTTAGCAAGCGCATCTTTATGACACTGCAGGCACAGTCTGTCTGATCTGTTATTACTATTTCTCTATTGCGTGCCTAAATCTGAGGAAAAATTCTAACTTATAATCTGCAAGAAACATTTGCAGTCTGCAAAGGGCTGACACTTGTTTTAGTGTCTGGGAATAAAATTCAGTCATCAATCTCACCTGCCTTTACTAATTCATCTATTGTATACTTTATATTAAATAGGTGATTCTATGCCAATTTATGCAAACTGGAGGCTGAAAGTGATGGAACTCAACAAAGCAGAACCATTGCCATTTCCTCCCAATGGTGGAAGCTGGTCACCACTGGCTGATTACTTGCCAGAAACTGGTACACCAGGGATACCCCTGCAGAGGTTAGAGAATATATCGATGATTTCTACAAACTGTTTAAAAAATGACTGCAAAATCCTAAATGCAAATTTACCAACACTGTACATGTTCAACAAAATTCATGACATTTGAACTGCTGATTGACTAGTTTGGAGGAATGTAACAACATGTTATATTCCTAGAATGAATGAAAATCAACTTGTTTCCATATAATCCATGCTGGATTTCTGCAAATACAAATTCATCGCCATGGACTTGTGTGTGCACGCACATGCATGAGAGAGAAAAAGTCTATTTCTGTGCTGCATATCTCTGTGTATTTAATAACACGTGCTTTATTTCTGTTGATGTAAATATTGTTGTAAAATAGTAGAGTGCATCCTTTCTCCTTGGTTGGTGTAATGTTCATGTGCTTCAAAGCATTTTATTTAAATTATGTGCAATAACCTGTCAAATATTTTTTTTTAAATCTCATGCACTGGGGATAGGAAAACTACACTTTCATCATGACTGAATAATAGCTAACTTCTAACTTCACAAAGCTGTCAAAGTTCCATTGATTACAACTGATGCATGTCAGTGACTCTAAGAATTTGTAAAGAAGTAAAACAGACATTTTGGACTTGTCTGTAGAACCACTGGGTAAAATGTTGAACATGTTTTGTTTAAGTTAGTGCATGTTTTCTTTATGTGTAAGCTTGCCTTAATCCATGTTGATATGTCACTCCTAATTACTCGGGTAATATAAAGGCTGGTCTTGCCATTCAATGAATATATGCTGTAAAACCTCAGGTTAATTGTTTCAGTTTTCAAAGTCTATGCTAATATTATTTTTTTATTACATTTCATTCATGTAGTTCTAACAATTCAATTATTTTGTTTTATTCTTAGGTGTAACATTGCAGTCATCCTTCTTACAGATCTAATAGTTGATCACAGCGTAAAGGTGGAATGGGGGAACTACATGCATCTTTTGCTTCATGCAATATTTATAGGTAATTAGAGAATAAAAATGTTTTAATTGCTGGCACAGGGTAATGTGTTGACCTGATGTGGCAGAGTGAGACAATAAGGGACAATTGTTCCCTGCAATGCATGCTAACGCATGCTAATTTCCGACAGGCCATCAAAGAGCAAATGATTTGAGTCAAAAATCGTAAGATGATGTTATCTGTTCAGTACTTCAGGTAAAGCCTTCAATGCAAGTATAACAAATACTATTTCTACTAAGGAGCAGAAGAATCGACGTTTCGGGCAAAGTCCCTTCAAGAATTTCTGGATGAAGGGCTTTTGTCCGAAATGTCGATTCTCCTGCTCCTTGGATGCTGCCTGACCTGTGCTTTTCCAGCACCACACTCTCAACTCTGATCACCAATAACTGCAGTCCTCATTTTCTCCTATTTCTACAAATGCATTCTGTAAAAGGAAGGGGAAACAAGCCAAATAATGTTTTTTTAACACCTGTGAAAACAGTACATACAATTTTTCCATTCTGGCTATTGCTGCAATGTTAAGATTTTCACAAAATAATCAAAGCAGGGCTATTTAGATCATTAAGTCTATGCCAGTTCTCTGAGAGAGCTGTTCTGCTAATGCCATTTTCCCATTCTTCCTCTCACCCTGTGCATTCTTGCTTCTCAGGTAGTCCAATTTTCCATTCATTCCTTTGATTAACAGTCCAACACACTGTCATGCTGTGTATACTTGACATGAACGACTCACTGTTTGAAAATGTTATTGCTAATATTCCTGCTGTTTCAGTGCCCTCTGATTCTCAATCCTTCCTTTCAGCATGAGCAGTTTCTCCTCATCTACTGTGTACAGGTCTATCCTGATTTTGAATAGTTACATCAAGTCTCTAGTTCTCCAAGAAAAACAATCCCACTTTCTCCGGTCTGTCTGCACAACTGAAACTCTTCATCCCTGGAACCATTCTCATCAATCTTTTTCTGCATTCTCTCTAATGCTTTTGAAATGTTGTACCTAGAACTGGACAGAATGCTCCAGTTGGGGCCCAAAAGTTTAACGTAACTCTTTGCTTTAATATTCTGTACAGTAATCAATAAAGCCTAGGAGGATCCTGTTGCAACTGCCCTGCCGCCTTCAATAATTTAAGCACTTATTTCCAGGTTACAGAGTCGTAGAGTCTCAAGCACAGCATAAGGCTCTTCAACCCATATAGTCTATACCTGTCAAAAACAAATGGCTAACAATTCTAATCCAATTTTCCAACACCTGGTCCATAACCACCTTAAATGTTATGTGGTTTTCTGTCTATACAAGGTTCCACTACTCCTGCATTTTTAATATGTTTTGGTTGATTCTGTCTATCAAAAACTGTAACCCTTTTCATAATTGTAGACTGTTATGTTTGGGTTTGAAAATTCACAAATTTAATAAATCATTTATTCAGTTATTTATGCTTGCTCTTAATGCATGTCATTACCTACTGATGCTTCGTGCTGAGCTGTTTTCTTGGTAGTTTTCGGTGGATTGCCAATGCTTTCCACTTTAGGGGAAGGTTAAGGATGCAATTCCCAAATTTACCTTAGCTGAAGCAAGAATTGAAGCTGCGCGTTATTGTAAGCAAGATGCAAGAAAGATACCTACACTTCAGCAAATAATTGTTTTTAATTTTATATATAATTGTACTGGTCCAAAAATGTTTTAGAGTTTAAGGTAAAATAAAATACTTTTCAGATGTATATACTTTTTAAAAAATCGAATCGTGTGAATTGATAAATTGAAATATATTTCACTTTTTCTTTGTTTTGACAGGATTTGATCACCAGCATCCTGAAGTGTATGAACATTGTAAGCGACTACTGTTGCATTTGCTTATAGTAATGGCCTATAACAGCAGTGTTCAGGCTATGGCCTCCATTCTCCTCAGGAACAGGGAGTTTACTGAGCCGAAGGTGCTTACTGTCAAACCAGCCACTCATGTGGAGTATAGTTTTACAGGTTAGTGACTATTGTAAATGTCTTCTCCATGGAAGTTTGAAAGGGCTTGTTGCTTCTTTTTATTCCAGCAGGTGGTGCCACTTGCTGATGAAGTGTAGAAGTCAAGTAACTAAATAGCAACTATTTTGACACTTTGCAGAAGCTGATTCACAGAAGCTAATTGCATTTGATGAATGCTAATGTATGGTGCCATAATGCTTTGGGGAAATAAAATGTTCACGTCCCATATGAATTAGGAGCTGCAGTTCACGTCCCATATGAATTAGGAGCTGCAGTTGCCCTTTTGGACCCTCAAACCTGCTCTGCCATTCAGTAAGATCAGAACTAACCTGTGTATTTTTCACATTGCATATTCCTATCTACCCCAATAACCTTGAATTCTTCTATGGCAAGGGAAACAATCTGCCTCCATCTCAATGACACCACTTCCACTGTTTTCTGAGGCAGAGTGTTCCAAAGTTACACAACCCTCAGTGAGAGAAAAAAAAATTTCTTACCTCTGGCCTAAAAAGGCAACTCCTGGGACTCATGGACAAGAGATAATATCCTCTCTCTGTCCATCCTGTCAAGGCATTCAGAATCTGGTATATTTCAATCAAGTCACCCCTCAACATTTAAACTCCAATGAAAACAAGCCCAGTCTGTCCAACATTCATTCATACAACAATCTGTTCAATCCAGTTGCCACTGTAGTAAACCATCTCCAATGCGTTTCCCTAAATAAGGGACCAAAACAGCATGCAGTATTCAAACATCTCACCTATACCCTGTATATCTGTAGAAAAACATTTTTCCTGTTACGTTCACTTCTTCTCGAAATCAGGTGTACCATCTCATTAGTCACTGTAATTGCTTTCCATACCTGCATAGTAACATCTTGTGAGTCATGCATAAGAACATCTAAGTCCCTCTGCACTTTAGAATTCTTGAGTCCCTATCCATTGAAGTAATACTCTGCGTTTTTTATTCTTCATCCTTCCATCTTTACTTAACTTTCTGTTCCTCTTGTTTGTCATATACACCTCAAATTCAGGACCCAATTCTTTTCCTCCTGCAGCCATGAACTCTGATATGGCTAGCAGATTGAGTTTATTTATTTAAATGTTCACTGTCAATTAATTTACTTTGTTATGAATGCTGCATATATTCAGGTACAGAGATTTCTGTTCGTAGTTTTGTTCCCTTTGTAAGATGTAGCCTTTGCCAGGTTTACTCTTATGGTTTGTTTGTCTCTCCACTTATTCCTACAATTACCACCTTAATTTTCCAGATTAATATTTTCTTCCCCTGTCTCAACTCTACCCCTTGCTAAATTTCCCTAAGTATGATTCCCTACCCCTCATTTATTTTAAAACCATTTCTACTTCCCTCGTTATGCAACTTGCTAGAACACCAGTCTTAGTTTCCTTAAGTTATACTATGTGAGCAGTACAGATTCTAATTTCCCTAGTACTGCTGCCAGTCTCCCATGAACTGGAATCCATTTCTTTCAGTCTTTGAACCACACATTAATTTCTCTAATCTTAGTTGCTCCTTGCTAATTGGCACATGGCTCTACTTTGTTTGAAATGGCATGCATTATATTGTTTATACCCAGCTTTGTTACTGATAAGTGATGTCATTTTCTGTGCATTTATTATCCACAAGTGCACACCTCTGATGTTTGTTTTAAATTGGAATGTTAAGATAAAGGAAGAAACAGAACCTGAATAGAAGGTATAAACAAGTTATTTCTTAACTGAAACCAGGACACTTGGAAGAGGTTAGATTAGATTAGATTACTTAGTGTGGAAACAGGCCCTTCGGCCCAACAAGTCCACACCGACCCACCGAAGCGCAACCCACCCATACCCCTACATTTACCCCCTTTAACCTAACACTATGGGCAATTTAGCATGGCCAATTCACCTAACCCGCACATCTTTGTGACTGGGGGAGGAAACCGGAGCACCCGGAGGAAACCCACGCAGACACGGGGAAAATGTGCAAACTCCACACAGTCAGTCGCCTGAGTCGGGAATATTTCTGAGAGGTATATTTCTGAGAGGGAAAATAGATGGCTTTAGCTTCATGAGTATTAGTGGACTTGCACTTATCCAGGCCAACACGGAGTATTCTATCATACTCCTGACTGTTTGTAGTGGAAAGACTTTAGGGATTCAAGAGGTGAGTTACTTTCCAGAGCATTCAAAGTGTTTGACCTGCTCTTGTATCTGCTATATTTATATGACTTGACCATAAAATTCAATTTCTGGCCTATGGTAATCCTCTCAATGATGTTGGTAAAAGATTCAGCAGTAATAGTGAGCAATGTTTTGTCTAAGCTACTTGGCCAAACAGCCACTCCAAGGGTCCATACACGCAATTAATGTTCTGACGCTGTTTGCAACATTGACTTCAAATTCTGAAAGTCATTGTTAGGCCCAGACCTCAGAAGTGCCCCGCAGATGAAAATATAATTTGTGGGAATGTTGATAATGACTGAATATCAAGAGATAATAGTTAGATTCTCTTTCATTGGAGATGCCCATTACCTGGCATTTGAGTGATGAAAATGCTACTTGTTCATATTAACGCAGTCCCAAATGTTGCCTGGGTCTTGATGCATCCCATTTACAACAGCATAGCTATCAGGAATCATTGATGAAGTCATTAACTGATCACTTCTATTTTGGCTAAGATTTGTACTGTCATTGTATAAACAGCCTTAAAGTAATTGCAGCCGATATTGTAGGTTTAATATTTTGAAAATATTCTTCTAGCAGGGAGCAGTGAATTTGTGCCAGATTACCAGCCCTCGCCAATGACTGACTCAGGACTCAGCTCAAGCTCTACCTCTTCTAGCATCAGCTTAGGAACTACCAGTGCTGCCATTCCTCAGCTCACTCCCACCATTTTGAGTGAGGTGGATATTAATGCAGACCAGGATGAGAAAGTGAAAACGCTCATTGAATTTATAACTACAAGGTAAGTTAGTTTAAAATTGCACCACTCACTCAAGTGTTTCACCCAATCGATTTAAGTCTCAAGGAGGTTGTAATGGTTGAGTAAGAAAAGGAGAGTATTATGTGTATCTTACCTTCTTTCCTTTTCAGACCATTAAAAACATTTGGCATTTTGTTACTTTTCTGGGGATCATCCTCCTATCTGTGTAGGAAGGCTGAGGTATAGAAGGAGTTAAGTAAATGTTCATATCACCTCCCCCTTTATTGTATGTTGTCATCCACAGAGTAGCAAACCACCTTTGTGTCAGTATTAACTGATATACAGTCTTAGAGACGTACAGCATGGAAACAGACCCTTTGGTCCAACTAGTCCATGCCAACCAGATAACCCAACCTAATCTAGTTCCATTTGTCAATACTTGGCCCATATCCTCTAAACCCTTCCTATTCATATAGCCATCCAGATGCCTTTTAAATTTGCAATATTACCAGCTTTCACCACTTCCTCTGGCAGCTCATTCCATGCACACATCACTGTCTGCTTGAAAAAGTTGCCCCTCAGGTCCCTTTTATATCTTTCTCCCCTCACCCTAAACCTATGCCCTATAGATATGGACTCCCCCACTCCAGGGAAAAGACTTTGTCTATTTAACTTATCCATGCCCCTCATGATTGTATAAATGTCTGTAAGATCACCCCTCAGCCTCCGTCGATCCAAGGAAAACATCTTCAACCTACTCAGCCTCTCCCTGTAGCTCAAATCCTCCAACCCTGGCAACATCCTTGTAAATCTTTTCTGAACCCTTTCAAGTTTCACAACATCCTTCCAATAGGAAGGAGACCAGAATTGTGCACAATATTCCAAAAGTGATCTAACCAATGTCCTGTACAGCCGCAACATGACCTCCCAAGTCCTATACTTGGCGCTCTGACCAATAAAGGGAAGCATACCAAATGCCGCCTTCACTATCCTATCTATGAGCAACTCCACTTTCAAGGAGCTATGAACCTGCACTCCAAGGTCTCTTTGTTCAGCAATTCTCCCTAGGACCTTACCATTAAGTGTATAAGTCCTGCTCTGATTTGCTTTTCCAAAATGTAGCACCTCACATTCATCTAAATTAAACTCCATCTACCCATTAGCCCATCTGATCAAGATGCAGTCTTGATCTCTTAGCTGAGTAATCTAGCTCAATTACTGAAATATCTTTCGGACCAGAAATCTTTCTGCAAGTTACTTTGCATCCTTACTCTGAAAGGGGAAAAACACTCTGATTTGTCGTGATCCCTCCATAACACTTTGTGGTCCAATTGGTTACATTCACCTATTGTTCAAATCACATTTACCTTTTACATTCTCTCTGGTACTCCATTGTAGTAAGTGAGAGTTTCAGGGTATTTCAGCATCAATGGGCACTAGCTGAAAGAATAGAAGTTTGAGGGTAACTTGCTTAATACAATCCCACAGGAGATTACGCTGATCTATGTTTAATTATATTTGTTTTAAATAATGGAAAATTATTAACTCTTTATATTGCAAGACTTATAGACTTCATTTATCTTCTTAAAGAAAACGAGGGCCACTATGGAACCATGAAGATGTCTCTCCTAAGAATCCAAACATTAAAACTGCTGAACAGTTAACTGTGTTTTTAAAGCATGTAATATCTATATTCAAGCAACAAAGATCAGGTAATTGTAATGCATAGTTATTACAAATTCACAAGTATACATCTTACAGTCTGAACTCATTACATTTTAATCCAGTGTTTTCTTTCCTGACATTTTTATTTCCAACTAAACTTAGGTTTTCAGCTAGAGCAACTTCTCAGTGAAGTGGCCTTGCAGACAGCACTTTCATGTTCTAATAGACATTATGCTGGAAGATCATTCCAGATCTTCAGAGCCCTAAAACAGCCACTGACTGTAACTACACTGTCTGATGTATTATCAAGACTGGTTGAAACAGTTGGAGATGCAGGGGAAGAGGCTCAGGTATGTGATAAGACTTTTAATAAAGTTACAAAATGATTGTGCTGATCATTATTATCGTCACATTTGGGACTGTATGCCAGTGCGTTATTATATTCAGAATCAAGAAAACATTCTGAACCAGACATCTCAGTGGTACAGATATCTAACTATTGATTATTGAAAGTGTCAGTCAGGTTTGATTCATTTACATATCTATTCAATACAATTTCAAGTAATAAATTCATTGTTCAAAAAGCATTATCATTTTTTGATTTATGTGAATGAAATTGTCTATTGCAGCATACATTTGACATTAATTTGAACTCTCTATTACATCTAGCTTTAAGTTTGTATTTTAGAGAGATCCAGCTTTCGTCTGTATGCTGAGTTTGTTTACTTCAGCTAGACACACGTTTGAAGTAGAACAATTGATTTCCGCAAATTCAGTCTCATCTGAGGAATGTCAGCTGCAGTTGCTATTTCAAACTGCTGCTGATTTTGCTGGAAAGTTCATTACAGAAGAAAACATTTATTCTCATTAATTTTGAGTCATTCAGCCTCTTAATAAAAATTTGTTCACCTTGTACATTGTTGTGTTTGCATTCTTTGAATTGTGAAATTTTATGTAAGTATTTCTGTTAACAGGGTTTTGTTATAGAACTACTGCTCACTCTTGAGTCTGCCATTGACACATTAGCAGACACAATAAAACAGTATGATCTGCTTTCCGCACTTTCTCAGTAAGTATTTTTGGCTTTATATATGATCTTTGATCATTTGACAATTGACTGTTGTTATCTATTTTATTTTGTATCTGTGTTTAAATGTTATATAGTTTAATCTAAACATATGTCCTTTTTATCTCAACACCTGTAACAAAAGACTTTAGGTATTTGCAAATAGATTATGTGGGTTTTCTGTACCCTGGGATGATATTGATCACACTCATGATCTTTGTAATTCCAGAAGTTTATATCTCTATATAAATTGACAATTTAAGTTATTTGTTTGCAAGCATATTGTTTGGTAAAACACAAGAGATGAAATGAATCATGATGCAGAAAATCTCTGTGCTGAACAGATTCTTGTAATCTGTACATGTTTTTAGTAACCCGAAGGAGTTCTATTTGAATGCACTTTTATTTTAAAAAAATCACTTGAAATTATCTGCAAGTTTATGGTTCTATTTGGTTTTGAAAATGCAATTGTCATTAAGAATGTGAATTATAATCTCCCATTAGCAGACTTTCGTATTCCAAGTAATTGTTGATGGCCAATTGTCTCACCAGGAAGAGGGAACTAGGCAATGTCATTAGATGACTAGAGTACAATTCACTTCAATAAGATGAGAAAAGAAGTGATTTTAATCCTCCTCACACCCAGCTGAGCTTCTGATCACCCACTTAGTGTAGGGAAATGCGAGAAGAATGTAAAATTGTTCCAGGCATAGCATGGCTTGTTTATTACTCACTGTTTATGGCAACCCCTTTGGCTATGGGTGACTAACCATTGATTGCATTAGTTGTTGGCCTTGAGTCTTTGCGAGGAAGTAAAGGTCTTAACTGAGCCATAAACAGGAAAGACAAAAAAAAGGTTCGAACTTACTGATCAACTGCCAGCAGTTTGCATATGCTTCTATTTTGATAAACCTGTGAACAAATATTTTCAGAATATAATAGACTACTAATGACTGAGTTCACTCTGTGCATATAAATATGATTCTGTATTTGTCACTGGCAGAAATTAATTTTTGTAATATGTCACACTTTGTTAAGGGAAAGTTAAGATTCGGTCAAAGAAATTTAAGCATGATGGTAATCGTAAGATGAATTGATTGCCACAAGATTTTAAAAATAGTCCTGGCTGAAACTAAACATAAACCGTAAAGAAATAATTAGTGTACAGAAAGCAAGTTGTTAAATTCTACATGAGTTTTATTTATGCAGAGTAATATTAATTTGCATGTACCTTAAACATAAAAACTGATGTTTGCATTTGTATTTTTTCTTCATCTTATTATAGAACACATTTAACTGATTCCTTAATGGGCACTAAGTTGGCAGCTAACAGGAAAAGCACTGGACAACTAAACTTAAGCACAAGCCCACTCAGTACCAGTAGTTTCCTGACTCATCATAGTTGTCATACGAGAAGTAACTCTTTACGAGCCAGTCTACTGGGAGACAGACGGTGTGACAGACGTCGAAGTAATACACTGGATATTTTGGATGGGAGGATGAACTATGGTAACCTAGCAAGGACTCGAAGCCTGTCCTCTCTTAGAGAGGGAGAAATGCCAGACCAACAGCCAACTACTGATCCAAGTAGCCTGATGGCTACCATTTTCTGGATAGCTACAGCCCTACTAGAGTCAGACTATGAATATGAATACCTTTTGGCACTAAAACTGCTCAACAAACTGCTCACACAGTTGCCTCTGGATAAAGCAGAGAGTCGGGAGAAGATTGAAAAAGTACAAAGCAAACTAAAGTGGAACAGTTTTCCTGGGCTCCAGCAGTTATTCCTTAAGGGCTTTACCTCATCTTCCACTCAGGATATGACTGTTCATCTCCTGAGTAAACTAATTTCCATCTCTAGACACACTCTGGTGGATCCAGCTCAGGTGGCAGGTATGTTTTATTTTCATTTTCAAGTTTCTTTTTACATCATTCTTACTTTGCCATTAATTATTTCTAAAAAAAATCTTAATACATTAAAATAAAAATTTGGGAATGGTAAAGGAACTATTCACCTTTATCTCCTGTAAAGCTGAGATTCGGACCGGTGTGGCAAAAGCCATGCACGACTTTCACAACTAAGTGAAAAGTGCTGACTAGAAAATAAACATTTTTCACTTCGCCAGTTCCAAACACTAACACCTCTAATAGTCAGATGCTTAACTCTTTTTAATGGGTGGACATAAAAGCTGTACAAAAGTAGGTCTTCAGTTTTATAAGAGGAGTAACTCTGTGGGCATGAAATAGGAATGTGGAGCAAAGCAAAATCCATAATCTTTTATAAAAGAGAAATGAATATTTGAAAAAGGGCAGTCCCACCAAATTGGAAATTTGAAAATGTTTCTTTCATTTTCAAGAAAGGAGGGAGACAAAACAGTGAAATACAGGGCAGTTAGTCTGATATCAGTCATTGGAAAAATGCTAGAGTCTGTTACTGTGGACATCTCAAGAACATGCTTAGACAAGCATGATATGATTAAGAAAATTTGGCTTCTACTGAAAAACAATCCTGTTTGACAAATTTGTAAGTGTTATTTGAGTAGATAAAGGGAATCTGTAAATGTGGTATACCTGAATTATCAAAAGGCACCATGTAGGTGCTGTACAACTGGTTAAAAGGTGTTGAAAAATGTGGTGCTGGAAAAACACAGCAGGCCAGGCAGCATCCGAGGAGTGGGAGAATCAACGTTTCGGGCATAAGCCCTTCTTCAGGAATCCTGAAGAATGGCTTATGCCCGAAACATCGATTCTCCTACTCCTCGGATGCTGCCTGGCCTGCTGTGTTTTTCCAGCACCACATTTTTCAACTCTGGTCTCCAGCATCTGCAGTCCTCCTGGTTAAAAGGTGCTCATGAGTTGGGTATTAGAGGATTGGATGACAGATATGAAGCAGAGATTGGGCAGACATAGAATCATACAGCACGGAAACAGATCCTTTCATCCAACTTGCCCATGCTGACCAGGTTTCCTAAACTGAACCATTTGTCTGCATATGTCTCTCATCCCACTAAACCCTTCCAATCCATGTACTTGCCCAAATGTTGTCATTGCATCCGCCTTAATCACTTTCTCTGGCAGCTCGTTCCACATACACACCACCCTCTATGTGAAAAAGTTGTCTCTCAGGTCCTTTTTAAATCTTTCCCCTCTCACCTTAAACCTACGACCTCTAGTCGTGGACTCCCCTACCCTGGGGAAAAGACCTTGGATCTTTACTTTTCTGTGTCCTTCATGATTTTATCAACCTTTATAAGGTCACCTCAGCCTCTGACACTCCAGGGGAAAAAGGTCTGTCTATCCAACCTCTCCTTAAAACTCAAACCTTCTACTTTTGGTAACATCCTTGTAAATCTTATTTACACCCTTGCCAATTTAATAATATCCTTCCTGTAATTGGGCAGAATTGTAGACAGTACTCCAAATGTGACCATTTCATTGTCTTGTACAGTTGTAATATGGCAACAACTCTATTTGATGCTCTAACTGATGAAGTGGAGGTGCAGATGTTGGACCGAGTGGACACAGTTAAAAATCATACAACCCCAGGTAATAGTCCAACAGGTTTATTTGCAAGTACAAGCTTTAAAAGCTTGTACTTCCAAATCAACCTGTTGGTCTATAACCCTGTTATTGTGATTTTTTGTTTTACTTCTGATTGATGAAAGCAAGCTTGCCAAATGCTGTTTGCACCACCATGTCTACCTGTGACATCACTTTCAAGGAAATATGTACTTGTACCCCTAAGTCTCTCTGTTCAACAACACTCCCAGGGCTCTACCATTAACTGTGTAAGTCCTGTCCTGATTTGTCTTGCCACGATGCAACGTCTAACATTTATCTGAATTAAACTTCACCTACATTCCTCAGCCCAGTGTCCATCTGATCAAGGTCCCGTTTTACTCTTCGATATTCTTCTTCACTATCCACTATGCCAGCAATTTTGGTGTAATCCGTAAACTTACTCACCATGCTTTTTATTCTCATCCAAACCTTTTATATAAATGACAAATAACAGTGGATCCTTGCAGCACATGGTGAATAATAGAGTGCTTGATGTACTGGGGCCTCAGCTGTTTACAATTCTTATGAATAATTTGGATGCAGAAACAAGGAGAATAATATATTTGCGTTTGCTGGATAATACAAAATTAGATGGAAAGAAAAGTTGTGTCAAGGACAGAGTAATAGGCAGGTTAATGAGCATACACCAAGATTGTGGATGAAGTATAATGTAGTAAAATGTGAAGTTGTTCATTTTTGACAGAAGAATAAATAAAGCACAGCAAAAGCCATATTGGTCTTTATTGCCAGGGTTTGGACTACAGGAGTAAGGAAAACATTAAAAAACTGGAAAAATGGTGTGTGTCATTTTAGTTCCTATATTTATGAAAGGATGTCGAGCCAGTTCTGCTATAACATGTGTCTCTTCAACGCTAATTGGCTGTAATGCGACTGAAAAATTTAGACCATTATTTGCAGAACATGAACTTTCCTTAACTGTATTCACCACAATGCAATTCTGACCCCATTAGTTTTAATGGTGCTGCTATTGTGCGATTTTTCTTAGAACACAAGATTGCACAAAAATGGAACTATCGTGTTATATAAGAAAGTACTGAATTTGCATTGGAAACATAGCAGTAGAGGTTCACTAAAATGCTACCTGAGATGAAGACCTATCTCTCTGAAGTGAGGCTGAATAAATTAGGCCTAAATTCTCAAAAATGTAGAAGAATAACAGGTGATCTCATTTAGGCATATCAGATTCTGAAGGTTAAAAATCACACAACACCAGGTTATAGTCCAACAGGTTTAATTGGAAGCATGCTAGCTTTCGGAGTGCCACTCCTCCTTCAGGTGGTTTTGGTGCTTAGTAGAGAAGATGCTGAAAGATTACTTCTATTGGTTGGAGGACTATAAAACACAAGGGCACAGCCTTAGGATAAAGGACCGATTCTTTATCACTGAAGTGTGAACAACTTAATGAGAGTTGCAAATCTATGGATTCCTATCCCAAGGAGTGTGGATGCTCCTCTTTTGAATATATTTAAGTTAGAATAAACAGATTTTGCTTGCTTACAAAATCAATGGAAGTGGGAAATCAGCATGAAGTTGAACTTGAAGCCTAAAATCAACAATGTATATGTTAATTGATGGAGCAGGCTTGATGCACCGTAAGTCCATTCCTGTTTATATTTCATGTACTCTTGTGATGGACTGAGGGGCCTCCTGTACTGTGAAGCTCTATGATAGGCCGAGCAGATGTGCTTTGTGGTATGCATTAGATTATATTTTCCTGCTCTCATTTACCTGATTCAGAAATTCAATGTAAATTGGTCAAATTCGCAAGATGTTTAAGTAGATTGAGAAGTTGACTTTAAAGTAGTTAAGAAACCACCAATAAAATGTGAAGGTAAAGTGAGCAGAAACAGCTGCAACTAGTCAAGCGAAAGAATTTCAATGCAACTCAATAGTTGCAAAAGAGAATAAAGTCAGGGTTTTGATCACTGCTTCAAAAAGTGGAGAAAATGTTGGAGCAAACCTGGGAATGAGTGTTAACTTCACTTTAACCATGTTCAATCATTGCAGAGCAGCAAGCAAAGCAAATAGAATGATGAGCTTTCTTGCCTAAACAGTTGAACACAGGTCTGATAAAAACAAAGTACAATAAAGCTACCTATTCTTGAAATGTGAAATGGTCTTTATATTACATGTGCCTTAGTGGTTGTAAAGGAATGAGATTCAATCCTTTTTACAAATTCTAGCATTTGTAGTTTGTTTCCTTTCTTTTCAAACATAGACCAGCTACTATTCCCATTGAATTTTCTTTAGTTGTGATAACTTGTAATCAGGTAGATTATAAAACTATTGGGAGATGTGACAGATTAATGCCAAATTTAAACTGGCATATATTGACTACTTTGTAAGAGACATGTCTACGTCTTACATGAGATATATACTTAGGAATTTAGATATTAACAACAAAGAACATCCCAATTTTGTACGTCAGTCACTTGTAGACAGATCCTCATCAGGATAGAACTGGATTGATTAATTATTCAAAGTTTGCATGATCGTCAGTACAAGAGACAGATACTTTGTTTGAAATGGCATATTGTGGTGTCCTCCTAATAAAGAAATTAGCATCCTAGATGTGGAAGGCTCCTTTGACATAAAATTTATAACTGCTTCTTTTCTTTGGTTCACTCGGTGCAACTGTATTTACAGGTGATTTTGGTGAGTCAGAACTCAGAGTCCAGAAGTAAATATAAAAAGCTCATCAAAAGACTCGGCTTAAAGTATTAAAGTGAGAGTTAAGTACTGTATTGCTTTTTTGCATGCTGGCTTAACTTGCTTCTTGGTGTATTTCATATTTTCAATAAACAGTTTGCAGTTTGTCCTGAAATGTATTCCTGATAGTGTGATGCTTTCTCAGCAATTTGTATAATTCCCCTGTTGTCAACATCTTAGGTGTTACCATTGACTAGAAACTGAACTGGACTCGCCACATAAATACAGTAGCTACAAGAATAAGTCAGAGACTAGGAGTCCTACAGCAAGCAACTCACCTCCTAATTACATGTATCCTGCCCATCATCTAGAGGCAAAAGTTAAGAGTGTGATGGCATACTCTTCACTTGCCTGGATAGTTGCAGCTCCAACAACATCAAAAAGCTTGACATCACCCAGAACAAAACACCCTGTTTGATTGGCATCGCATCCACAAAGATACGGTCACTCCACCACTAATGCTCAGTCACAGCATTGTGTACTATCTACAAGATGCACTGCAGATATTCATCGAAGAAATTCACCAAAATCCTTCGAAATCCATAGCCACTTCTATCTAGAAGGACAAGGGCAACAGACACATGGGAATTCCATTACCTGCAAATTCCCCTCCAAGCCACTCGCCATCACATTCTTAACTTGTACCTTGTGGATGATGGACAGGCTATGAGGAGTCAGGAGGTGAGTTACTTGCTGCACTGACCAGTTCCTTCCTAGTCAGTGTCCTGCTCTTGTAGTCACTGTATTTATATGGCTAGTCCAGTTCAGTGTCCAGATAATGATAACTGTGAGGATGTTGATGGTGGGGGAGTACCACTCACCTTCCTGACTTGGAAATATATTGTATTCCTTCTGTCCTGATGGGTCAAAATACTGAAATTAGCTCCCTAAACAGCATTGTCGGTCTACCTACAGCACATGGACTGCACCAGTTCAAGAAGGCAGCTCGCCACCAACTTTTTAAGAGCAACTTGGGGCAGGCTATAAATGCTGGCTTAGCCAGGGACACCCACATGCCATGAGCGAATTTTTTAAAAAAACAAGAGTAAACTTTGTTTTTCCCTACTCAGTCATGATGGGATCTTTGTTAGCTCTGCATCCAAGAATAAAATGCATGAGGATAGCTTGGAACCTTCCTTTATACTTAGCTGTGATCTATGATGAAGAGCTATTTCAAAATGTAACCATTTTAAAACCATACACAGATTAGCCCATTATTACTCTTAATCTTTCACAATAAAAATATGGGCATTTATGTTGTTACTCGCCTTTTTTACCTGTAAAATGCTTTAAAAACTACCTGATTCTCCAGTTGGTCTGATAATTATTTCAGGTGGAGTTCCATCATCGTAGCAAGCTGTAATGGAATTGCTTGGGAAATTTAAAGATTCCATTGGCCAATTCCACTATGCATGGGACCTTCTGAAAATATCCATTTAAATCGGAGAATTTGAAATGTTCTACTGATATTAAATAGTTACCCAAAAACCATTAGACTATTAAATACACAGTCCAACTCCTGAGAAACTATTCAACTAACCTCCTATAACATACCTCACCCGGACTCAACCCCCTTCCCCAACCACCTCTCTCTTCAGACCCAATATGCCAGCGCCCCCTGCGATGGGATCTCACCCTCACCTTCCTCCACTGCTGGATCCAGTGCCCCTTGCAGAGTCCTCAGTGACCTGATTCCTCCACCAACACTGATGTAACTAACATTCCATCACTTACAGGGCCCCATAGTCACCTAGCACCTTACTCCATAGCCACGGCATAGTATCCACCCAGCACCCTAAGCCCACATTTACCTTGCGTACTTTTCACTTGACAGCAGCTATCTGTGATTCTGGAGCTTTAAATTTCAGAATACAGCAGCTTTACAAAAGTGAGCATAGTTATTATTTCCTGTGCGGACTGCCAGAATAGAAGTTTGGCTCTGCATTTCTGAAGGTGCTCAAATCACCTTCTTCAGTTGGAAATGTGGAGCTCTTTCATGGCATAAAAACTGAGCAGAGTAGCAATTTACTTGAGATTTCCAGTCTTCAGAAAACCTGACTCCACGTTTACACACTACATTTCCAAATTCAGTTCTCCTGTAAGAGAGATCTGACATTGGGATCTAGTAGTGGGGTTATGCAAGGCTATAAAAAAGAAAATTGTATTCTGGGTTTTATACTTAAGCACATTTAATGTTGTTAAAAATATTAAATTGATGCTTAACTTTGGTTAGGCCTGGGAACAATAACAGCTGTTCAGAAAGCTAATCATAAAATATTAATAGAACAGACCTTGTAAGAATATTTTGATATATTCTGTTGAGGATTTGCAAAAACAATTCAAAATATTTATTTTATTAAAGTTTCTTCCATGGGATTTGAGCATTTCCAGCAAGGCCAATTGTTGGCACATTGCTTGCTGATTTGAATATCCTATTGTAGATATTAGAACGCTGGAAATAGCAGTGAGAAAGCACTAGAATTACACTAGAAATCAGAGATTGTGAGAAAAGGCTGAAAATTTTGTTTAGAAACAGATGTTAAGTGATTTAAGATAGAAATTAAGAAGAGGTTGAATTAACATTTTTTTAAAAATTGGAAAACTTGAGAAGATAAAATAAGTTTTCTGGAGATTGTAGGATCAGGATTATTACGGCAGAACTGAACAGGCAAGTATGATTTTATTTTTTGCAATGAGTTTCTGTTAGAACATGCAACGCTTTTCCACATGTGGTTATTGCTTACAACTGAATCGGATAATATTGAAATTATTTTTGAAAAGCATTGAGAAAATGCAGGATGCTTGGTTTCGATTCAAAACCAAGCTGAAGAAGTAGTCTTAAGTATTGTGGACCAAAGATGGTCAGGTGCTGTAGTTTTACATTCCATGATTCATAAATAGGCCTGGGAACAATAACAGCTGTACAGAAAGCTAATCATGAAATATTAATAGAACAGACCTTGTAAGAATATTTTGATATATTCTGTTGAGGATTTGCAAAAACAATTCAAAATATTTATTTTATTAAAGTTTCTTCCATGGGATTTGAGCATTTCCAGCAAGGCCAACATTTCTACCCATCCCTTATTCCTTTTGAACTGTGTGGCTTGTTAGACCTTATCAAAGGGCAATTGAGGGTTAGCCACATTACTGTCGGTTGGAGTCACATGTAGGCCAGACCTTCTCTAAAGTAACTTAGTGAACCATGCGGGTTGATACAATAATCGATTATGGTTGTCATGATCATCATCATTACTGAGTCTAGCAAATACTTGAGTGTCTGGATTATTAGCCGGGTGATGTTACCACTATATCACCAGCTCCTGAAATCTTAAATTTGTTGTGTTCATGCCTGCTTCTAGCTTTGTTAAAGCAATATAATTTTAAGTTTCTGACCAAAATCAAAAGATCTAACTTAGTTGAATGGACATCTTTATTTCTATCCAAAAATCTTCACTTTACAAAACTGGTAGGAATTTAATATAACTTGATTCATGAACATTTGATTCACTGCGAACTGATTAGAATTAATGGCAATTTCAATAATTACAAGAAAAGTAGTAAATACACTTTTGGAGAGGAATTTTCTAGCTTTGTTGCCTTAGCTTGAAAAGAATCTATCTAAATAAGAATTTCAGTTTCACTAGTCAAGTAGCAATTTAAATCTCAGTTCATTTAGTAATGTGAATTACTTTATTAATATTTTCTATAGGTGGAGTATTAACCTCTATGCGGTCTAATTTATGTGCATTTATTTATTATTCCTGATTATGACATGATCTGTATTTGACCAGACTTATATTTATTTTTCAGGGTTCCCATTAAATATTCTGTGCCTGCTACCTCATTTAGTTCAACATTTTGATAACCCTACCCAATTCTGCAAGGAAACCGCTGACAGAATAGCAAAGGTATGTACATAATTATGAACGAGTACATAAATATTGGAAGGCTGAAAATAAACTCCATCTTGAAAATATTCAAAAATTGAGCCTCCACAGCTCTCTAGGACAGAGAATTTAAAAGATTCTCTCCTTAACGGCTTGACAGAGTACACGCTGAGAGGATGTTTTCCCCTCATGGAACACTGTCATACTCCTGTTCCTATTTCTGAAGGCCTTTTTGCATTCCATCTATGGCAAATACAAAGGAACCTCGATTATCCAAACAAGGTGGACGGGCACTATTCATTGGGATAACCAATAATTTGGATAATCGATTTTACCTTAAACATGGGAAGCCACACTGATCTAATGCTGTGCTGTATTGGAGAATTTGTTTAAATCTATGATTTTAATGAGTCTGCCATTTAAGCCAATTAATCCTTGCAGTCTGCAAGTTACAGGTTAAAATGAGAAGGACTTACCATCACATAAATACTGTATATCAAATCCCAGCATTAAACAAGGTCCTGAACATTTTCCACGATTGCAAGAGCACTTGTCAGTTTCTGGGAATTCAGTCTCATGATACAAAGATAGAAGCATCGCCTCGCGCGTGCATTTATGTTTGCTGCCTTTTTTTTAAATAACAGCCCGATAAAGTGACGGGAATACCCTGTACTGTAAAACACTTACTTTTGCAAAGGGCTGTGTAACAACCCTTACCTAAAAGATATCCAGTTGCTGATGCTTGAGCTGCTTGTGTTTCTTTGTTTTTGCCAGCGTTTTCACATGTTCTTCAGTACAGGTAAATCGATTACACTTACCTCTTTGATGTAACTTTTTTTGGGACCTTGAAATCATCTTCAGATATTCCGAAATTTGGGTAATCGATATACGGATAATCGCGGTTCCTCTGTATATCTTTTCTTAGGTAAATAGACCAAAATTGGACACACTGCTTCAGATGTGGTCTTATCAAGGCTGTATTCAGTTGCAATAAGACATCTTTCCTGTTGGATGCACTCAAATTCTCTTGTATTAAGGCTAGTATATCACTAGCTAACTTAATTGTTTGCTGTAACTGTATTATAACATTCACTTACTCATGAACAAGGATTTCCAGGTTCCTTTCAAGTCCAACATTTCCTGCCCTTTTATTATTTAAGATAGATATTGTGTTTTTGTTTTTTTCTTAACAAAGCGATGACCTCACACTCTCCAGCATTCAAACCTATGAACTGGGAGCAGAAGTAGACCCTTGATCCTACTCTGTCATTTTCATCATGGTTAATCTAATTACTTTTATATTGCCACCTACTAACTATGCCAATTCACCCCTTTACTTATCAAGAACCACCATCTTTACATTAAAAATATTTAGACTCTGCTTCTGCTGCCATTGGAAGAAGAATGTTCAAAAGATTCTCAACCCTCTCTCAGCAGGCCTATCCCTTACCTAATATGGCATTTCACTTTAGCTAGCTCTCCTTTTCATACCCTTTATTGCTTGTTTTTTAATGTTAAAATACTAGTCTTGAAACAACTTTTCTCACCCTCAAATTGAATGTGAAATTCAATGATATTATGATCACTATTACCAAAGGATACTGTAAGGTCACTAATAATTCTGTCTGTATTCTTATCTGCCAGATTTTTAGACTATCACTTAGTGTCTCCAAATTCCCTTGAAGTGTCTTTATACCCTCCTCATAATTTTCACTCCCACCTCGTGTTATGTCATATACAAATGTGGAAATGGTACATTTTAAATCCCTGATCTAAATGATTGATATAGATTGTGAATAGCTGGTAACCAGGGAAAGCGATGGCTATTAATCCAGAGACCCAGGTAATGTTCTGCGGACCCGAGTTCAAATCCTGCCACAGCAGATGGTGGAATTGGAATTCAATTTTAATAAATCTGGAATTAAGAATTGACTGATGACCATGAAATAGCTGAAACCTTCCCATCTGGTTGTCTTAACATCCTTCAGGGATGGAAATCTGCCGTCTTCATCTGGTCTGGCCTACATGTGACTCCTGACCCACAGCAATGTGGTTGACTCTCAATTGCCCTCTGAAATGGCCTAGCAAGCACCTGGCATACCTGAATGAGGTATCAACCTGGAGATGCCACCAAACAGGATAACTTGCATGCCAAACAACACAAGCAGCAAGTGATAGTGCTAAACAATCCCACAACCAACCGATCAGATCTAAGCTCTGCAATCCTGCCACGTCCAGTTCTGAATGATGGTGAACGATTAAACAACTCCTAGGCAGAGGAGGCTCCACAAATATCCCTGTCCTCAATGATGGAAGAGCCCAGCACATCTATGCAAAAGATAAGGCTGAAGCATTTGTATCAATCTTCAGCCGGAGGTTCCAAGTGGATTCATCTCGGCTTCCTCCAGTGGTCCCCAGCATTAAGATACCAATCTTCAGCCAATTTAATTCACTTCATTTAATATTAAGGAATGGCACTGGATATTGCAAGGCTACTAGCCCTGACATCATTCCAGCAATAGTACTGAAGATTTCTGCTCCAGAATTTGCCACTCCAACCTTGCCAATTACCGCCACATCAGTCTATTCTTGGTCATCAGTAAAACAATGGAAAGTGTCATCAACAGTGGTGTCAAGCTACAGCTGCTCAGCAATGACCTGTTTAGTGATGCCCAGTTTGGGTTCCACCAGTGTCATTCAGCTCCTAACCTTGGTTCAAGCATGGACAAAAGAGCTGGATTCTTGAGGTGAGAGTGACAGCCTACTTAACATCAAGGCTGCATTCAACTGCATGTGGCATCAGAGTGCCCTGGTAAAATAGGAATCAGTGGGAATCTGGGGGCAAACTGTCTGGTGGTTCGAGTCATACCTGACACACAGGAAGATGGTTGTGGTAGTTGGTGGTCAGTTATCTCAGCTCCAGGACATCTCTGTAAGAGTTCCTCAGGATAATGACCTAGGCCAAACCAACTTCAGCTGCTTCATCAATGATCTTTCCCTCCATCATAAGGTCAGAAGTAGGGATATTTGCTGGTGATTGCACCATGTTCAGTACCGTTTACAACTCTGTTACTGAAGCAATCCATGTCCAGATGCAGCAAGATCTGGACAATATCCAGGTTTGGGCTGACAAGTGGCAAATAATCTTTACACCACACAAATGCCAGGCTATGACCATCATCATAGAGGTAATCTAACTACCGCCCCTTGACATTCTATGGTGTTTCCATGTTTCCATCTCCCACTGTCAATATCCTAGGGGTTATCAGGAATTGACCAGAAACTCAACTGGACTCGCCACATAAAAACAGTGGCTCCAAGAGCAGGTCAGAGGCTAGGAATACTGCAGCGCATAGCACACCTCTTGACTTCCCAAAGTCTATCCACTATCTACAAGGCACAAGTCAGGAGTGTGATGGAATATTCTGCACTTGCCTGGTTGAGTGCAGACCCAACAGCACACCAGCTTGGCAACATTCAGGACAAAGCAGCCTGCTTGATTGGCACTATATTCACAAACATCCACTCCCTCTACCACTGATGCTCAGTAGCAGCAGTGTGTATTATCTACAACATTTACTGCAGGAATGCACCCAAGATCCTCAAAGCACCTTCCAAACCCATGACCGCTTCCATCTAGAAGGACAAGGGCAGCAGATACATGGGAACACCACCGTCTTCACGTTCTCCTACAAACCACTCCGCATCCTGACTTGGGAAGGAACAACGGGTCAAAATCTTGGAATTCCCTCCCTAATGGCATCCGTCACTGGGTCAAAATCTTGGAATTCCCTCCCTAATGGCATTGTGGGTCAACCCACAGCAGGTGGACTGCAGCGGTTCAAGAAGGCAGTTCATCAACACCACCTTCTCAAGGGCAAATAGGGACAGGCAATAAATGCTGGCAAGCAAGTGATGCCCACATCCCACAAACGAATAAATAAAAAGAATATTTGTTCCTGTGTGAAAATATTAGAGCCCATTATAAAGGATGTAATAGCAGAGCAATTGGAAATTCATAGTATGATCAAGCACAATCAGCATGGCTTCAAGAAGAGGGAATCATGCCTGACAAACTTAGAGTTCTTTGAGGAAGTAACAAGCAAACTAGATGAAGGGGAAGCAGTGGATGCTTGATGTTTCAGTCGGATTTGATAAGTTACTGTACATCTAATAAAATAAGAGCCCATGATGTTAGAGTATATTAGCACTAGCTACCTGACTAAGGAACAGCACGCCAAAAGATCGTACTTCTGAATAAAGCTGTTGGACTAAAACCTGGTGTTGTTTGACTTTTAACTTTGTCCACCCCAACACCAGCACCTCCACACCATATATTAGCATGGATAGACAATTACCTAACTAATTGAAGATGAGAGTAATGGGCTAAGGGGTCATTTTCATGAGTGCAGTCTGTAATTGTGGAATGCCCCAGGGTTCAGTGCTGTAGCTGCAGTTATTTACAATAAATGTTAATGATTTGGATCAGGAAAGAGAATGTTTGGTAGCCATGTTTGCATGTGGCACAAAAATAGATGGGAAGACAAGTGGTGAAGATGACACAAAGCATCTCCCAGGGTTATAGATGAGTTAAACAAGTGTGTATAAATGTGGCAGATGGAATTTAATTTGGGAAAATGGTACTTTTACACTGGCAGGAAGAGTTGAGATGAATATTATTTAACTGAAGAAAGACTGCAGAAAGTTACAGCACAGATCTTACAGCATCTTGGAATCCTCATGTATAAATACCAAAAAGCTAGCATATAAATTCAGCAGGTAATAAAAACAGCAAAAGAAGTATTGGTCTTGAAATCAAAGGGAATGGAGTGTAAAATAGGGCAGTCTTAATAAAACCATGCAAGGCATTTGTCAGACCTTATTTGGAATACTGCTAAGAGGTTTGGGCCCCTTATCTAAAGATAAATATGCTGGTGTTGGAGGCAATCCAGAGAAGGTTCATAGGCTAATTCTGGGTATGGAGGGACTGTATTATGAGGAGAGATTGAGTCTATAGTCATTGGGAGTTTAGAAGATTGACAGGCGATCTCATCGAGACATAGAAAACTGTTAGAGGACCTGACAGGTTAGGTGTGGAAAGCTTGTTCTTCTCATGGAAATGTCCAGGACCAGCGAGTATAATCTCAGAATAAAAGGTCACCCTTTTAAATCAGAAACTAGGAGGAATGTCTGCTCTAGGGTGGTGAACTTGAGGATTTCTTTACCGCACAGGTAGCGATTGAGTTGTCAAGTTTATTTAACGGTAAGTTATACAGATTTTTAATCAGTAAAGAAAGTGAGGGTAATGGGGAAAAGGCTGGAAAGTGGAGCTAAGTATTAATAAACCATGATCGAATTGAAAGATGGAGCTGACTTGATGAGCTGAATGGCCTGTATCTACTCCTTGGTCTTATGGTCTAAATCTAAATCTTAATTTTTTACAAGGTCCACATACCCTTTTGGAAATCAAATACCCGAGGATTATTAGTAATAATCTTAGAACAGAATTTTTAATGTAAAAACAACATAGTTGTGGATGCTGGAAATCTGAAATAAAAACAGAAATTATTGAATTGAATGATTTATTGTCACTTGTATTTATCAAATAAATAGTGAAAAGTGTAATATGTCGCTCTGCTCTGGCGTCATTTTGACTTAGAGAAGATATTAAGATATTAAACTGAAATTAAAATAGAAGATTTAAATATAAGTAAAAATAGAGTCATCTTCCTCCCACCTTGTGCTTTGCTCAATATTGAGTGGGGAGGTCTCAATAAAGTGCTCTGGGCCCACCAGTGCCCCTGCATTACAAGCCATTCCAGGAGTACCAATTCAGACCTTCCACATGGTGACTAAAGCCCAATATCTCTGATTCTGATGCTGACCGCAGATGCTGCCTTCTCCACTGACATCACTGGGGTGCCCATTTTGCCATCACTCGTCCAACTCCAACAGTGGATCCAATTAATATCAAAGTTACCAATCATCAGACACTATCTTTCGCTGCTGGGCCCATCACACCGACATCACCAGCACATATGTCGCAGCCACCAGGTCTTGTGTTTACTCTTCCACCAACTGCTCTGCCATGGTCTTACTGGAATCTTCTGCCACAAGTTCACCCTGGACCCACTCGAGTATGCCCTGGTTTCAGTCACCGCGATCAAGCTCTTCACAGGAGGTAAGTACAAGAAAAAAAAGGAAAACAGAAAAAAAGAAACGAAAAGGAAAGCAGATGGAGTGGATGAGACACGGACTCAGGAGCCTTATGCCGCTACCACCCTGGAATATTATTTTGGAAAATTATGGGAAAAACCCATTCAGTCAAGCAACGCTTTTTTTCAAAGAGAAACAAGGTGAACCAGTTCCAAAGAACAGTAATTTTCAACTCAAAAATGTTAATTCTAATTCTTTCTCCACAGATCATTCTAGTTGATAAGTTTTTTAAAGGATCTTTGAAGTGGCACTGAAAAAAGAAACAGAGGCTGAAATCGTGGACACTCTGGCATTGTATTGAGGTAACAAAAAGTTTTCAAGGTTTTAATGTCTGTACCTGTCATGTTTTTGTCTTAGGTCTGTGCAGAAGAAAAAACCGTCACGCTTTCGAACCTGGCTCACATGATGAGCCTTTATAGCACACACAGTTATTCACGGGACAGTGCAAATTGGATTAATGTGGTTTGCCGATACCTACATGATGCATTCTCAGACATCACTTTGAACCTGGTCACTTACTTAGCTGAGGTAATTTTCCTTTTTTTTGTTTATCTAGTCGACATGTCTCTTTGTCGAGTTTGTCTGTGTTAAAGCATAGAAGAAATATTAACCTGCATTGTTTTCTTAAATTGTTGACTGGTGTTATACAAGACCCAGACTACTTAACCTCATTTTTATTGAAGAATTCATCATGTCACTCTTTGAGTTAATTGTCTGGTTCCCTCCCAGACCTCAATGTCCATTCCAGGTTCTCAACTTGTCAGTTATTTTCTCCATTTAACACACAGCACTTGTGCTGATGATTTTATTCTATATTTACGAATTTCCTTCAGATCTTATGTTCTTGGTATTTGTAATTTTCATCACAATGGCTGAATCATCTCAGTTTTAATATTTGTTTCTTTCAATTCAATTGACTTAAGCTTTCCACTTTTCCAACTAGAGTACTGAAGCACTGGACTTTTAAAATAATGGCTGTCTGTGGTACATTACGTTTGCCATGCATCTCCTAAACTCCTATTTTGTCATCGCACATTTACATCGACAACTGTATGTCACTACCAATGGATGGAACATCATAAACTCCACATTCTGAAAGTCCAGATACTTATACCTGTGATGCAAGCAGAAAGAAGTTTGTTTTCCCATAATGAGATATGAGCAAGGCCATAGGAGAGCCAGTAAATTTCCTTGAAACTTTAATTGCAAAATACACAAGGGTGTATTTTGAACGCCACAGTATGTTTATGACGTCACCTTTGCTTGTGCATTGCTGGTAGCAATGAATGCAAATTGCATTTTTAAAATGCTATGGATTTTTTTTGTTTGAAATTACACTGAAATGCCTGTATAGGTATTACTTCTGTGCTATTTTTCTCAACAGCTATTAGAAAAGGGCCTAACTAGTATGCAACAGTCATTGCTACAGATTATCTATAGCCTTCTGAGTCATATTGATCTGTCTGGAGCTCCAGTAAAACAGTTCAATTTGGAAATCATGAAGATCATTGGGAAGTATGTGCAGGTTAGTCATAAAAATAAATCTTGTGCTAAAGCTTATCTCATTTCTGAGCTGCAGTACAATTACTTGGAGCATTTTCATTTTATTATTTAATTAATACAAATCCCCAGAGCTAGCACTAGACTTCTCATTTGTTGAACTTAAGGTGATTAGCCTACTGCTTACTCTGTAGAGGGTATGTACCTGAGCAATGTGCAATCTCGTTTGTCTCTCTGTGTGAGTGCTGAGGGGTTTAAACATGGCCCTGCGGTTGATGACATGGGATAGACACAAAACCCCCTTAATCTTTCCTGCAGATGCTAGAAATGTGTAATGAAATCAGAAAATAATCCTATGTGTTTGTATTCTATGTTGAGTCTATAAGGTCAATCAAGAGGTAAGCTGATATACTTTAAGCTTATACTGAGGTTTATTGGTGCAGTGTTAGATGTTGAGGACATGAGATTTGAATGAGACACAATTTTAAAAAAAAATGTCAGTAAGCTTTGCAGTTCTGTCAAGTGAATTATGTACAGTTTCACACTGGTATCTAAGTGCAAATGTTTTGAGACCATTTAAATTATCATGTTAATTCAAATCTGAGCTTCAATTAGATTTTATGATTATATTCAGGAAAAAGAATAGTCTGAGGAAACAGGGAATGTTCAACTTCATTCTGTCATTAACGAAGCAATTCAAAACATGAGTACTTCATCACAGACCTCGGTGGAATTCTTAATTGATTGGCCATGCATGGAATGATTTGACCTCTTGTGCCATCTTCTATTGCAAACACATCTTAAAATTTGAGACACGGTTTGTTGCATTTCAAATTAAACTGTGAGCACTCAAAACACGAGATTAAAATTTCTGGAAAATGAAACAAGACAACTTTTTAAATTATGTGTAGTGCTTTTCGCAATTCCTATGTTGCCTCCAAGCTTTCGGAGTGCCGTTTCTTCATCAGGTCACAATCACCTGATGAAGGAGCGGTGTTCCGAAAGCTAATGTGCTTCCAATTAAACCTGTTGGACTATAACCTGATGTTGTGTGATTTTTAACTTTGTACACCTCAGTCCAACACCGGCATCTCCAAATTATGTTGCCTCAGGATGATTTGAATTCAGCATGAATGGCTGTTGAGCAACTGTGTAAAGCAACAAACATTTTCAACGTTTTTTTTCTTTGATTTGTTTTTAGAGTTATCCTTTGGAATGCACCACTACAAGAAGTGCAGTGTATGAGCTTTTCATGAAATGTTTTGTCATTTCAACTATTTTTCTTTACCTCACTAGAATAGATCCTCACAGAAAAAACTAAGCGAATATCTAGATTGTTATTAAAAGAGCCAATTAATAATTAGATTGAGAAGTCAGATGTTTAAGACAATGATTTTAATAACAAGGCACTTAGTTATTTATCTGGTATATGGAGAAGCTTGTGAATTCAGTGATTGCTATAAATTTTGGGCTGACAATATTTGGACTTGCTGTTATCCTCCATGACCATTTAACTCTGAAAGGGTTTTGATGGAATTTCAACTATCAGTTGAGTATGTACAATTGTTAAAGTGAGTAATAGATTGGATGGATGCAATGGATTGGGGAAGGATGCAGAATTTGATATTTCTGATAACGGTATGTCGTACATTGAAGGAAATATATTTTTGTGGAATATTCTGTACGGATGATGGGAAAACACATGCAGAAACCAAGCTCTGCTTTTAGAACTGGAGCATAAGGTTGGGGAGTTACATTTTTACATTTTTTTGTTTTAAAGAAATAGTGCTAGCTGCATAGTATTTATCCTGATCTTATCATTCTTATGAAGAGATGAATTAGGAGCAGGAATAGGCCCTTCAGCCATTCTAACCTGCTGCAGCATTGATAAAACTTATGTCTAATCTGATTATAACCTCAACTCTACATTTCCACCTAACTAAAATAACCATTGACTCTGTTAGTCTAAAGTCAATCTTCATCTGCTTTAAAAATCTTAAATTTTTCCATTTTCATTGCTTTAAAGGGAAAAGAACTCCAAAGACTTTCAACCACCTGAGAAAAAAACCTCCTCATCTCAGTCTTAAAAATGGAATTCCTGACTTTAAAACTGTTTCCGTAAAGTCAAATCTGTCTCACAAAGTAAAACATCTTTTTCAGATTTCACACTCATTTCCCCCCTTCAGGATTGTGTATGTTTCAACAGGATAACTTCCTGTCAACTCCAGTGGGTACAGGTCAAGCCTGTCCAATCTTTTTTCATGTATGAATTACCTCCTCTGATCCTTACCTACTCCCTTTACTAACTACTAACCCAGGTTCAGTTGAGTGAACCTTCTCTGAACTGACTCTAACACACTTGCACCCTCCCTGAAATAAGGGGACCAAAACTGCACATACACTCAAGATGTGCCCACACCAATGCTATTTGCAACTACAGCAAAACATGCCTACTTTTATATTGCATTGCCCTTCGAATAAGTGACAACATTCCAGTTGTCTGTCAATTCACTCACTGTGGCTGCAGACTCATTTTGTGATTCATGTACCAGAGCACCCAAATCCCTTTGTAGCATCAATTTTCTACAGTCCTGCCATTTAACTAATATGCTACTTTTCTATTCTTCCTGCCAAAGTCGACAAGGTTACATTTTCTTTTATTACACCTGTCAAATTTTGCTTCGCTCAATCAATCTATTTATATCCCTTTACGGACTCATTACAATCTTCTTCGTAACTTGCGTTCCCACCAATCTTTGTACCTCCACAAGTTTAGCAACCATAGATTCGGTCTTTTCATCCATGTTATTAATATAACTTACAAATGACTAAGACCTCAACATTGATCCCTGTGGTGCACTACTCGTCACATCCTGCCAACTTGAACACAACCCATTTGCACCAACGCTGTGGTACCTATTAGCCAAAAAATTCTTTACCCGTGTGTTATCATTCAATTTAACAATCTGCCAGGAGACACAGCTTTAGGACGATTGTTTATTCATATGTAAGCAAGGAGACTCTGATCTATCAGCATAAGACTAACTCTGGATAGTTTTACATGTCTTCAGGTTTTGTGCGCAAGTCACATATCGAATACCTTTTCCAGTCAATTCTCATCGTACATTGACCTCATGTTCTAATGTAGATTTTCCAATAGTTACACAGACTTTGGCTGTTCTTTCACTGAAGACCTCCGTTATCTTCGCTGATTATGTAGCCTCTACTTTCTTGTCTATCACTTCCTGCTTTCCTGACATTGCCCAACTGCATGTTTCCATTCTTTATCCTGCCTTTGCATATTTGTAGTTTCAATTTATTATTATTGACAAAATTTCTGACGAAAAGTTTAACTTAACTAATGAAAACCTTCATGTGCTAATATTTTACCCTTACACCATGAGATTTTATTTTATGCATTTACCTTTGATGAGGCATTTTGACAAATACCTCTGGACATCTATGATTTAGAGGTGCTGGTATTGGACTAGGTGTACAAAGTTAAAAATCTCACAACACCAGGTTATTGGAAGTAGTGCTTCCAAATAAACCTATTGGACTATAACCTGGTGTTGTGATTTTTAACTCTGGTTATCTAAGTACACTAGATCCAGTGGTTTGCCTTTATCCGTGTGGCTTGTTACTTTCTGAAAAATTCTTAACAAGTTCATCAATCATGATTTAATTTTCACAAAACCAAGCTGATGACCTGATTGCATTAAGGTTTTGTTATTGCCCTGCAGTAATCGTTTCAATAATAAGTAGTAGCATTTTCCGTATAACAAACTTTACGTTAATCAACTTGTAGCTCCCTGTGTTCTGTCTCCCTCCTTTCTGAAAAGAGGAATCACATTTGCTATTTTTCCAATATGACAGGACTTGGAAAAATTTTTAAATGAAATTCGGTGCATCTACTCTCTCATTTGTTTTAGTGCCCTAAGGTTAGGTCAGGGACTTGTCTGCTGTTAGTTCTAATGACCTTCTCAGTACCTTTTCCTGCAGTAATTATCACACGGTCAGCCACGTGTACCTCATGAAATGAGTTTCCTGATTGGGGCTGTTAATCTGATCCAGTCAGGGAGCTCTGACCAACAGATATAAACAGGAGTGTCTGTTCATTCTGAAAGCTGGCTCTGAGAGAGCTGGATCAGTGTCAAGGATTTTCCATGTGTAAATAAAGGGTGATTTAGTGACGGCCTCTATGGAGTTACTTCATTTTCCTAATGATTGTATATGTTTTAAGTTCCTGTCTTGCTTTTCCTCCTGATTCACGGTTATATTTGGGATGTTATTTGCATCTTCTCAGTGCTGTTCAGTTCATCTGTCATTGCTTATTTTTTATTAATTCATCAGGTTCCCTCAGTAGCACTCACTTTGCTTTTTCAATTTAATAAATGCCTCATAATTATCTTGCAATAATTTCATCACTTGCAATTGATTTGTATTGTGAACATTGTGTTTTATTTAAGTTTTATTTATTCAACAAAATAAAATATAAATTACCAATTTGGAATAATGATTCATTACGAACTGATTTCAGCTCTTGGCCATATTTGATTCATTCACTCTCACTCATTGTTGCAGTAGCAAAAGCATAATAAATAGCTGTGTGTAAATTTGTGAGAGTGTTTGATTTTTAAGATTATGGCTTGGGTGGAGTTTATCGATTGGAGTATGGGTTGTTTATTAAGTAATCAGAACAACTTAGTACCCAACAGGGCAGCTTAAAAATCAATGTTTAGGGAATCTTTAACTTGGAGTCATGCTGGATCAAAGGGGACTACTATTTTCATTGGATGAATTGAGAGAAGCAGAGGATTAGCTATTCCCATGTAACCCTCATAATACCAACTATCAGCTGATTTTAAAATGTTTTGTCCAGTATTTAGAAATAAGACTGTTAATAATGTATGACATATCAAAGGAAAAATCAGTAAAATGCTATTTTTCTAAAGGGAAGGCATCCTAACTGCTGTTTAATTCATTCATAGGATGTGGGAGTTAATGGAAAAGTTGTCATTCCTAAGTGCAGTTTTCTGCTTTTGTATAAATCTGTTCTCTTTATCCTTACTTGGCTTTAAATTCACAAAGCTGACTCTGTCATGCATCCCTTAGATTATAATCTTGTCTCATTGCAATGGTATGTTATAATCAGATTACAACATACTTTGCATTTCTCCAATGGCATTTTGTACAGTAAACATATGTTGAGCAGTAAAATCATTGTTTAATTTATTTTACTTAGAGTCCATACTGGAAGGAAGCACTTAATATTTTGAAGTTAGTGGTATCTCGGTCAGCCAGCCTTGTTGTGCCAGATGAAGTGCATAGATCAAATTATGGAGGCGAGTCCTGTACATCTCCTGAAATTTCCTTCACAAAAATTTGGAACAATGCGTCAAAAGAATTGCCTGGAAAGACTTTAGATTTCCATTTTGATATCTCTGAGGTATGTGTCTGGTGTTCAAAGTAACTGTACCTTTAGAAAATAAATTCATTAATAGTGATCCTATTGGCAACAATTTGTCAACATTCTAGAGAGGATCAGTTAAGTCCTTTATTGAGTTTTTTATTGTTTTGTTTGTGTGTTTCAATTATAGTATTTTAGATTTGTAGTCATATATATATTGCTGCTATTGAAGAACCTGGATGAAGCTTTTATCCTTGTATTCTACTGGTCTACTGTTACAGAGCTTACCTTGGGCATGTGAATGTCTGTATTGTATGTACAGCAAAAAAATTTCACTGAATCCATTTTTGTAAGTATACCTGGCTAATTTAATTTTAATCCTATTTTGGAATATGTAGACGCCAATTATAGGACAGAAGTACGGTGATCAGCATAGTGCTGCATGCCGAAATGGAAAACCAAAAGTTATTGCTGTCACTCGCAGTACCTCTTCTACATCTTCAGGGTCAAACTCAAATGCCTTAGTACCCGTCAGCTGGAAAAGGCCGCAGCTATCCCAGGTACAGTGAGCTCCATTCAAACCAAAGTCAAAAACATGTCTTCCGATAAATTGCGTCTTCCCATAAATCATGTCTTCCCAAATAAAGTGTGTTGAAAATGAAGACTTAGACCACCTCTATTCCACTGAAGTTCAGCACTAATTGATAATCTTATTCAAAGCTGATGTGAAAGCTGGAATGTCATGCTGCTGTAGGTGGAATGCTGATCAGGGATTGTCATGTAGTTGGTAGAACAGAGGCAAAAGAACATCACTTTTCATTCAACCTAACTGACCCCACAGTTGTTTGATGTTGACAGCAGATATGAATAATATTTCCTTGACCTTTCACACCTTGAATACATAGAATCAATGAAAGTTGCTAATATTAGTCAAAACTACAAAAAACAGGTTTATATTGTGCTCCAAATTATTTGGGCCTGGCTGCAATGTAATAATGTACAAAAACAGCCCACAATACTACTTCAGTGATACGCTGTTTATCACATCCAACATTTTCATGAAGTATTAAACAATTTCTTCATGGAACCAAAAGTTATTTTGTTACAATGCTGTAAGGGAAACCTTAGAAACTGATATTGCTATACAGCACTGTGTTCAAGAGAGCCATGATGGAAACAATGCACAGTTATTTTTAGAGGATGTGACACTTTGATCTCGGCTTTACTTTCTTGCAGAAGTATAATTAAAGTATAAGTTGTGAGGTAGCCTGTTAATATTCACGTCTTATGGTGCTTAGTTTGATTGAATAAGTTTTTGGAAAATGTTCTGAATCTTTT
This sequence comes from Chiloscyllium plagiosum, assembly GCF_037043375.1. Taxonomy (NCBI): domain Eukaryota; kingdom Metazoa; phylum Chordata; class Chondrichthyes; order Orectolobiformes; family Hemiscylliidae; genus Chiloscyllium; species Chiloscyllium plagiosum. Next base: position 73,633,671 of record NW_028270139.1, on the reverse strand, counting down.
ATTTTCTCGAAATCTTTGGTTGTTTTATTTTAGAGAAGAACAAGAGAGAAATTAATGAATGTTCTGTCACTTTGCGGCCAAGAAGTTGGTCTCCCAAAGAACCCATCAGTAAGTTAAACGTTTTCTGTCTAAAGTTTATTTTCAACTCTCAGCATTATACAGTATTTTAAAATGAAAACCCTTTCATTTCAATATAGCTTTACCATGCTTCTTTAAAAAGTGATGTCTTCTGTCTTTGGTGGGCATTGAATAGGTATTTAGAGTCAGAGATGTACAGCAGGGAAACAGACCCTTCGGTCCAACTTATCCATGCCGACCTGATATCCCAACCCAATCTAGTCCTACCTGCCAGTACCTGACCCATATCCCTCCAAACCCTTCCTATTCGAATACCTATCCAGAAGCAAATGTTGCAATTGTACTAGCCTCCAACACTTCTTCTGTCAGCTTATTCCATACATGTACCATCCTCTGCGTGAAAACGTTGCCCCTTAGGTCCCTTTCATATCTTTCCCCTCTCACCCTAAACCTATGACTTTGTCTGTTTATTCTATCCATGCCCCTTGTGATTTTGTAAACCTCCATAAGGTCACCCCTCAGCCTCCGACGCTCCAGGGAAAACATCCCTAACCTGTTCAACCCCTCCCTATAGTTCAAATCCTCCAACCCTGTCAACATCCTTATAAATGTCTTCAAGGCCGAGATTGATCGATTCTAAATCTTTTCTGAACCCGTTTCAAGTTTCACAACATCTTTCCAATAGGAAGGAGACCAGAATTGCACACAATATTCCAACAGTGTCCTAACCAATGTCCTGTACAGCTGCAACATGTCCTCTCAACTCCGGTACTCAATATTCTGACCAATAAAGAAAAGCATACCAAACGCCACCTTCACTATTTTATCTATCTGTGACCCACTTTCAAGGAACTATGAACCTGCACTCTAAAGTCTCTTTGTTCAGCAACACTCCCTAGGTCCTTACCATTAAGTGTATAGGTCCTGCTAAGATTTGCTTTCCCAAAATGCAGCACCTTGCATTTATCTGAATTAAACTCCCATTTATCTGAATTAAACTCCATCTGCCAATTCTCAGCCTATTGGCCCATATAGTCAAGATCCTTTTGTATTCTGATGTAACCCTCTTCGTTGTCCACTACACCTCCAATTTTGGTGTCATCTGCAAATTTACTAACTGTACCTCTTATGCTCACATCCAAATCATTTATGTAAATGACAAAAAGTAGAGGACCCAGCACCGACCCTTGTGGCACTCCACTGGTCACAGACCTCCAGTCTGAAAAACAACCCTCCACCACCACCCTCTGTCTTCTACCTTTTGAGCCAGTTCTGTATCCAAATGGCTAGTTCTCCCTGTATTCCATGAGATCTAACCTTGCTAACCAGTCTCCCATGGGGAACCTTATCGCACGCCTTACTGAAGTCCATATTGATCACATCTACTGCTCTGCCCTCATCAATCCGCTTTGTTACTTCTTCAAAAAACTCAATCAAGTTTCTGGGACATGATTTCCCACACATAAAGCCATGTTGACTATCCCTAACCAGTCCTTGCCTTTCCAAATACCTGTACATCCTTAGCCTCTAACTTGGTCTTGCAGTTAAGGTATTTAATTGCTTAGTTTCTGGTCAGTGGTGACACCCTAGAAGTTGATAGTGGGGGATTCCGTGATGGGAATGCAATTGTATGTCAAGGGAGGATGGTTAATTTTGCTCTTGTTGGAGATGGTCATTGCCTGGGTCTTGTGTGGCACGAATGTTACTTGCCACTTGTCAGCCCAAACCTGGTTATTGTCCAGGTCTTGCAGCATTTGAACTTGGACTGCATCAAGCAGAGATTTGAAAACATGAGTGAAAATTTTAAAATCAAGATATTCCTCAATTCCATTCGCTTGTCGGTCAGCAAGCATGAAGAATTGGAACACAACTTATGCTATTCCCAAGTTGATGTAAATTTGTAAAAGAAAAGCAACATGAGGGTATTATTTCCTGGTACCCAGGTATCATATATTTGGCACAGACTTGGAGCCGGCCACATATTCAACCTCAGACACAAGGAGTGTCGTAAGGAGGCTTAAAGATGGGGAGAATAAAAAAGATCACTTCAAAATGTGTTTTTTCAAAGGCATGTTATACTTGTGTATAATTGCAAAACATTTTTTAGGTTGTATTTTCATCCAGTGAAGACCTAGATATTGCAGAGCAGCAGACAAGTTTAATCTCCACAACTGAAGAGCCGATCAGGGAAGAGGAAGTACCAGTAGAGGATGCTAATACTGAACAGCAATTTGGAGTGTTGAAGGATTTTGATTTCTTAGATGTTGAATTGGAAGATGCAGAGGTAAGAAACTTCTGCAATGGTTTGAGTTGGCAAACTAAAATCGCACGTTGTTTTACATTTTATTGCACCAAGGACATGATAACAAAGTTAAGTATCAGAAAAGGGAATTATAATATTATATTCAAATTCCACTTTATTCAAGTGCTACACTCAAGAAAAACATTGTTCATAAAATGTGAGTTATTCTAGACTACAATTTTGAAGACAGTTGGAAATTATTCTGGTTTCCTTTTTGAGATTTAGTAAAACGAATGTTTGTAACTTGCACTTTTTTAAAGGTGAACTTATTTCACTTAAATCTTCCTGTACTTTGGGAAAATAAATAAATAAACTAACGAATCTACTTCCTAATTAATTTTTGCTTTTGAATGTGCTGATTGTGCCAGAAGGCAATTTGTCACAGCATTTTGCATGCAGAACTTTTTCTGGATTCACTTTTAATAAACTTAGATTGAATTTTAAGAGTCAAGTGTTAAGTTGGTATATAGTGGGGACGCTTCTAACTCAAAATGGTCTTGATTTAAGCCACACTGCAAAATTTGAGCATCTAATTATGTTGACATTTCAATCCATGCCAAGAAACCACCTCATTTTTAGAGGTTTCTTCTTTTGATTAGGATTATAATCGAAGACCCCAACTATTTAATCAAATAGTTGTAAAAACACCATGATCCTATTTAGAGAAGATGGGGAAAGCTCTTAACCTGCACTGGCAAGATAGGTTAACTGCCCATTTAACTTGTGCTAATTTGGAGTTTTATGCAATTGTTATCTTCCATGTTTGCCTACTTTATATCAGTGGCTGTCAGAGAATGTCACTGATTGTTATACCATACAACCTATAGTCAGTGTTTATCTGCAATCTATTTTCTCACATTTGCCCTGCCTTCCTTACTAAAAACAGAATGGGTCTGTATGGTACACTGCCATCGTGTACAAGTAAACTGCGCCAGAGAATTGCCGTGGCTCCCATACTGTCCCAATATACTTCAGGCTTCCTGTTATGAAACAAATTTAAAATAGCAGGATTTCCCTAGAAAGAAGAGGATAGGCAGGGAATTCAAAAGTCACAGGTGCCTCTGAGAGACTTGAGTAATATCTTTAAATAGCATACACAGCTGATGAAATGTTGAAAAGATGATCTGTATGTCCTGCATGTGTTTTGTTACTTGAATTTTCACACCCTAACTAAACCCTGGTAATTCAATGTAATTGCTGTTTGTTCAGTTTAAGGCATACTCCTGTTTCTTACATCGTGCCAAATATTTCTCTTTTCTTACTTTTTAATGCTGGTCATCTCTTTTCCTCATTGCTAACCAGGAGCTGCAGGTAAGTTGCAGCCTGGTGCGGTGTTTTGTTGAGTCTTGTGTGTGATAAATGTTGAATGTTAGTTAATGGAATAGCATTACTGTGTAGGGCCATACTGTTCTGTTTATATTTGTGTGCAAAGTTTGGCCCTTTCAGGACATGCCTGTAAATAAATGTTAAAAACAAAATTAACAAGCAACACAATGGTGTAACACATCAGCTAACTTACGTTCTTAAGGTAGTTTTTAAAGTTAATGAATGTAAAATATGTTTAACTTTTGTAAATTTGTTACGTACTTGCAGAAAGTGCCATTATAGATAATGAACTATGTTTATTAATGTGGTCGTCTGCATGTTTCATGTATTGCTGCAAACTGAATTACTTCTGGGTATTTCAGTAAGCCACTAGGGATTTAGAGCTGTATTTTGCAGTGTGTTCATGGAATAAGCTACTTTCAACATACCCATAATAAGCTACTTTCAACACATCTGTAATGTACAATCCCATAATGCTCTGGCAGCATTTCATGTGATTCTTCGAATTGCAGTTTTTAAGAAAATTGTGTTGTTAAGAAATAATACATAAAAATAAAATTGTTGCAGGGTGAAAGCATGGACAACTTTAATTGGGGTGTGCGGAGACGTTCATTGGACAGCATTGAGAAGGGAGATACACCCTCGCTCCAGGAGTTCCAGTATTCAGGAAGCACACCCAGTTTAACCTTAACCAATCAGGAGGACACTGACGAATCATCTGAGGAGGAGGTACTGGCTGACGGTCAGATGTTAACCCAATCACAGATCGTAAGTAATTATTTATACAATTCATTTGTATTTATATTTTTATTTCAGAAGTTCTGTTAATGGATATATTGATTGAACTTTAGGAGGCTGTGACTCTCCCAAGATTTAATGTCAATTCCAATTTTTTTTTTACTTCCTGAAGTATCTTACTGTATCAAAATCTATCTACTCATGGGTCATAATTCATACTGTAGGCAATTTTAAATTTGTTTCTTAGAATGCAATCTGCGTTCTTAGCCTCATCAATAAGATTGAGAAAGCAATTAAATGAATTATGCAATTGGCACAAGACATGACATGAAATATACGTTTTAAAGTCTGTTTCAGAACCTTTGTTAAATAAATAACATCCAAGAATATGTACACGCCCAAATCTCATAGATTTTTCATTATTATTTAAGCTTATCAATTTCCTTTTCTCCCTTTTTGAACAAATTAATGTCACCTTATTGGTTTATTTGGAAACTACCTTTTGTTTTTTGCGAGCAGTATTTTTTCCCCTCTCAAATCCCCAGTGATGCCTTGACTATTTCATGTTTAGGCTTAATTAGGAGTGAGATTTCTCTAGAACTACCATCAATGTACAGTAGAATATGCATAACATGGAAGATCACTTAACTTGTCGAGTTGGTGCTGGCTTTCTGCAAGAGCAGTTTAACAGTTTGCACAAATCTAGTCTCCTCTCCAATTCGTTTTGAAAGCCACAATTGAATCTGCCTCCACCACCCTCCTAGATAGTGCATTCTGAATCCTAACCACTCCCTGAATAAAAAAGATTTTCCTTGTTACTTTTACTTCTTCTGTCATTTACCTTAAAAATCTAGTTCTCAATAGTTTTAAAAGTGGGTTCAATTTCTAGTCAGTCTACCTAGACCCCTCATCATTTTGAATACCTCCATCAATCTCCTCTCAACCTTGTCTTTAAGATAAATAACTCAGTTGCTTAAATTTCCTTTTAACTGAAGTTGCTTATCCTGGACCCATCCTAATAAAGCTTTCCTGAGCCCTCACTAATATTCACATTCTTCCCAAACTCTTATGTCTAGAAATTTACACACTACTCCAATTGATACCAAATCAGTATAATAGAGCATTATCTTGGCTTTTTTTTGCTTTTATACTCTATTCTACTATTTATAATACTCAAGATCCTCTATGGCTTTTGAGCCAATTTCTCACCCAGCCCTGCCACCTTCAAACTTCTGTGCACATACCCTTTTGTACCTATTAGCATAAATTGCCTCTTCTCTTCCTACCAAATTTTGTGATGTCATTTTTTTCTACATGAAAATTTAAAGTATATTAACTTGCAGTTCTCAGTGCTTCCAAATTTTGTCATTTACGAATTTTGAAATTGTGTCCTGTACAGCCAAGTGTGTGTCGTTCTACCTCCTGTGTACCTTCCTCTAGTCTGAAAAATAGCTTTTGATCCTTACCTGTTTCCTGGCACACTCTCTCAAATAACAAGCTGCCGTTATCCGTTTTATTCCTTGGCTTCAACTTTGCTGATATGTCAATTATAAGCATATTCCGGTAGCCCATAGATGCCACATCAACCATATTTTACTTATACCCTTTATTCAAGAAAGGAGGAAGACAAAAAGCAGGAAACTAAAGGACAGCTGATCAAACATTTGCCATGGGGAAATTGTTGGAATCCATTATTCAGGAGGTCATAATATGATTAGGCTGACCAAAATGGCTTTATGAAAAGGAAACTTTATTCAAAACTAATGTTATAGTTGTTGAACAACTAACAATCAAATTAGTATTTGTATTTCTTAATTTGTATTTGTATTTGTATTTCTTAAAAAAAAAAATTGGATCAGGTGCCACGTTAAGCATTACTGCACAAGGTATGAGCACACTGTGCGGAGCAACACTGATAAAAGATCAATTAGCTAATGGAAACAAAGAGTAAAGATAAATCATTCTTTTTCAGGTTAGAAAGCTGTAACTAGAGGAATGCCAACCAGAAATCAGTGGTTGGGCCTCATCTGTTTACAATTTATATCAATAACCTGGTTGAAGGGACCCAAAATATGATCTCTAAATTTGTCATTAACACCAAGATAAGTAAGAAAGTAAGTTGTCCAGAGGAGATAGAGATAGGGATAGAGGCAAAATTTGACAGATGAAGCATAATGTGGTTGAATGTGAACTTGTTGAAACTTTATTGCTGGAACAGCACAGCAGGTCAGGCAGCATCCAGGGAATAGGAGATTCGACGTTTCGGGCACAGGCTCTTCTTCAGGAATGAGCAGAGAGTGTTCAGCAGGAGAAGATAAAAGGTAGGGAGGAGGGACTTGGAGGAGGGGCGTTGGAAATGTGATAGGTGGAAAGAGGTCAAGGTGAGGGTGATAGGTCGGAGTAGGATGGAGGCGGAGAGGTCAAGAAGAAGACTGCAGGTCAGGAAGGCGGTGCCGGGCTGGAGGGATTCGGCTGAGACAAGGTGGGGGGAGGGGGGGGATGAAGAAACTGGTGGAGTCCAAGTTCATCCCCTGTGGTTGGAGGGTTCCCAGTCGGAAGATAAGACGCTCCTCCTCCGACCGTCGCATTGTTGTGGTTTGGCGGTGGATGAGTCCAATGACCTGCATATCCTCGGTGGAGTGGGAGGGGGAGTTGAAATGCTGTGCTACAGGGTGGTTGGGTTGGTTCGTCCGGGTGGCCAAGAGGTGCTCTCTGAATCGCTCCGCAAGTAGGCGGCCTGTCTCCCCAATATAGAGGAGGCCACACCGGCTGCAGCGGATGCAGTAGATGATGTGGGTGGAGGTGCAGGTGAATCTGTGGCGGATATGGAAGTTTCCTTTGGGGCCTTGGAGAGAAGTGAGGGGGAAGGTGTGGGCGCAAGTGTTGCACCTCCTGCGGTTGCAAGGGAAGGTGCCGGGAGTGGAGGTTGGGTCGGTGGGGGGTGTGGATCTGACAAGGGAGTCGCGGAGGGAGTGGTCTCTACGGAAAGCTGATAGGGGAGGGGAGGGAAATATATCCTTGGTGCTGGGGTCTGTTTGGAGGTGGCGGAAATGACGGCGGATGATGCGCTGTACATGGAGATTGGTGGGGTGGTAGGTGAGGACCAGTGGGGTTCTGTCCTGGTGGCGGTTGGAGGGGCGGGGCTCAAGGGCGGAGGAGCGGGAAGTGGAGGAGATGCGGTGGAGGGCACCGTCGACCACGTCGGGGGGGAAATTGCGGTCCTTGAAGAAGGAGGCCATCTGTGTTGTACGTATTTTGAACTGGTCCTCCTGGGAGCAGATGCGGCGGAGACGAAGGAATTGGGAGAATGGGATGGCGTTTTTACAGGGGGCAGGATGGGAGGAGGTGTAGTCCAGGTAGCTGTGGGAGTCGGTTGGTTTGTAGTAGATGTCCGTGTTGATTCGGTCGCCTGAGATAGAAACAGAAAGGTCTAGGAAGGGGAGGGAGGAGTCAGAGACTGTCCAGGTGAATTTGAGGTCGGGGTGGAAGGTGTTAGTGTAGTGGATGAACTGTTCAACCTCCTCGTGGGAGCACGAGGTAGCGCCGATACAGTCATCTATGTAGCGAAGGAAAAGATGGGGGGTGGGGCCAGTGTAGTTGCGGAAGATGGATTGTTCCACATACCCTACGAAGAGGCAGGCATAGCTGGGGCCCATGCGGGTGCCCATGGCTACTCCTTTTGTTTGAATGTGAACTTGTCCATGTTGAGAGAAAGAAGAGAAGCAGCGTATGATGTAAATGAGAAGTGGTAGAACCTGATGGCACAGAAGGATTTGACTGTTATGTTTCATGAATCACAGTTAGTTCTGCAAATGCAGTAAGTGGCGAGGAATACAAAAAGCTGAAATTGCTGGAGAAACACAGCACGACTGACAGCTTCTATGGAGAGAAATTAGTTAATATTTAGAGAGTGCTGAGGAAGACAGTTCCACGGACTGCTTTCATTTATTGCTAAGGGAATTGAGTGGAATAAAAAGGTAAAGTTGCCAAAGTTCCAGAGGGTCATAGATCTGCTCTCTCCTTAGCGGGGAGAGAGAGAGAGAGACAACTGGTGGTGCTTTAACTTATGGGTCGCCATACCTCTGATGAAGGGAAACGTTGAAAGGAAGAGTCCTTCATGGTGACCACAGCTGGAGTGGGAATTGAATCTATGCTATAGGCATTACTCTGCAATGCAAACCAGCCATCCAGCCAACTGTGGTAAAACATACATACAAGATATTCTGAGGCTTGATCGGTTGGATACTGAGAGGATATTTCCTTTAATGGGGAGACCACAAATAGGGGATGTAATTTTAAAAATAAGAAACCTTTTTAAGTTGAAGATAAAAAATTTCTTTCATTCAAAAGGTAGAGAGTATGTGGAATTCTCTTCTTCATAAAGTAGTCAGGAACTTACCCAAAACAAGAAAATGGAGGTGAGACCACAACCAGATTAGCCATGATCTTATTGAATGGTGGAACCAGGCTCAATGAGCTGAATTGCCAATTCCTGCTCCCAAGTCGTACATTAATATCAACCTTTTGTTACCTAACCAAAAATTTAATCCTAGAACATCATTTTTCTTTAAATAATCCATACTGGGTTTCCTTTCTGAAAGCATGTTTTGACTAAGTGTCTGTTAGTTTTAGAACATAGAACAGTACAGGCCCTTCGGCCCACAATGTTGTGCCAAGCATTTATCTTAATCTAAGATCAACCTAACCTACACACCCCTCGATTTACTGCTGACCATGTGCTTGTCCAGCATTTGCTTAGATGTTCCTTATGTCTCTGTCTCTACTACCACCGCTGGCAGTGCATTCCACACACCCACCACTCTCTCCATAAAGAACCGACTTCTGACATCTCCCCTATACCTTCTTCCAATCACCTTAAAATTATGCCCCCTGGTGACAGCCATTTATGCCCTGGGGGGGAAGTCTCTGGCTATCTACTCTATCTATGCCTCTCATTTACCTTGTACACCTCAATCAAGTCACCTCTGTTCCTCCTTCTCTCCAGTGTGAAAAGCTCAAGCTCACTCAACCTCTCTTCATAAGACAAGCCCTCCAATCCAGGCAGCATCATGGTAAATCTCCTCTGCACCCTCTTTAAAGCATCTATATCCTTCCTATAATCACGCGACCAGAACGGGGCACAATATTCCAAGTATGGTCTAACTAGGGTTTTATAGAGCTGCAGCAAAACCTCGCAGCTCTTAAACTCAATACCCCTGTTAATGAAAGCCAAAACACCATACGCTGTACATGGATATCTGTACATGGATCCCAAGATCCTCCACACTGCCAAGAACCCCGTCTTTAGCTCTGTATTCTGCATTCAAGTGCAGCCTTCCAAAATGAATCACTTTTCATTTATCCAGTTTGAACTCCATTCTCAGCCCTGCTCTACATCCTGTCAATATTGTGTTGTAACCTGCAACAGCCCTTGACACTATCTACAGCACCACTGATCTTTGTATATTCAAAACAAGTGAGTGAGTGTAACTAACTCACTCTTCCACTTCATCCAAGTCATTTATGAAAACTACAAAGAGCAGAAGCCCAAGAACAGATCCCTGCTGGACACCACTGGTCATCGACCTCCAGACGGAATACTTTCCATCCACTACCACTTGCTGTTGTCTTTTGCCCAGCCAGTTCTGTATTCAGACAGACAGATTTCCCTGTATCCCCTACCTCCTAACTTCCTGAACGAGCCGACTGTGGGGAACCTTATCAAATGCCTTACTGAAATCCATATACACCCCAACCACTGCTCGACTAAGGCTTGTGAGGCATGACCTGCCCCTCACAAAGCCATGCTGACTATCTTTAATCAAACTGCGTTTTTCCAAATAGTCATAAATCCTATCTTTCAGAATCCTTTCCAGTACCTTGCTTACCACAGACCTAAGATTGACTGGTCTGTAATTCTTAAGCATCTCCCTGTTCCCTTTCTTGAACAGAGGAACAACATTCGCCTCCCTCCAAACATCCGGTACTACTCCCGTGGAGAATGAGGATGCAAAGATTATCGCCAGAGGTGCAACAATCTCATTCCTCGCTTCCCATAGTAACCTTGGATATATCTGGAGACCTATCCATCTTGATGCTTCCCACGTCCTTAATATCAATCTGTTCAAGCCTATTAACCTGTTCTCACTTTCAACAAGGTCCCCCTCTCTAATGAATACTGAAGCAAAAAACTCTTTTAGGATCTCTCTTTCCTGTTCAGACTCCAGGCACAAGTTCCCTCCACTATCTCTGATCAGCCCTACACTCTCTCTGATCATTCTCTTATTCCTCACGTACATGTAGAATGCCTTTGGGCTTTCCCTAATCCTTCCCGCCGAGGCTTTTACGTGCCCTCTCCTAGCTCTCCTCAGTCCATTTTTGAGTTCTTTCCCATCTGCCTTATAATCCTCTGAAGTTGTGCCAAATACCTGCTTCCTCAACCTTAAGTACTCTTCCTTCTTCCTTTTGATGAGCAGCTTCTCTGCTCTTGTCATCCAAGATTCCTTCACCTTACCATTCCTTGCCTGTCTCAGTGGGACAAAGTTATCCAACACTCACAACAAGTGCTCCTTAAACAGCTTCCACATTTCTGTTATGCCTTTCCCGTAGAACAATTGCTCCCAAATTATACTCCACAACTTCTGTTTAATAGCAGTGTAATTTTCCCTCCCCCAATTAAATACCTTCCCATACCGTCTGCACCTATCCCTCTCCCTGACTATGGTAAAAGTGATGCAGTTGTGGCCACTGTCACCGAAATGCTCTCCCACCAAGAGATCTGACACCTGGCCTGGCTTGTTGCCTAGCACCAAATCCAATATGGCACCCCGTCCAAGTCAGCCTATCTACATATTGAGTCAGGAATCCCTCTTAGACCCACCTGACAAAAATTGGCTCCATCCGGACCATCTGCACTAAGGCAATTCCAATCAATATTGGGGAAGTTGAAGTCACCCATAACAACAACTCTTACATCTGTCTGCTGTCCAATCTGTTCTTCCATCTGTCTGCTGTTATTGGGAGTTCTATAGAAAACACCCAGCAAAGTGACTGCTCCTTTCCTGTTACTGACTTGCACCCATTCTAACTCAGTAGACAAACCCTCCTCAACAATCTTCTTTTCTGCAGCTTGATGCACTCCCTAATTAACAATGCTACTCCCATTCCTCTTTTACCCCTCTCCCAGATTTTTTAAACGATCTAAAGCCTAGAACATCCAGCAACCACTCCTGCCCCTGTGCAATCCATGTCTCGGCCATCGTAGTTCCAATTATTGATTTTGTCCTGATGTATTGTTGTTCAAAGCTTTCCCACCACTGAAAGTGGGAAACGTAGTAGCGCTCAATCTCACAGACGCACTGAAAAAAACTGAAAACCTGGAGATTGAACTTTTCCAGCTGATGATACTTCCTATACACATGGTTGCTCAGGGCACAAGAAGAAACATGAAGTTCCCTCATGGTACAGGATGTGTATTCCACCACTGAGATACTCTGCTGTCATGTTATTAGACTATTTACTAAATTAAGAGAAATAAACTCATGTTAAATTCCTACCCAACAACTACTGACCAATCACCCTGGAGTTAACATATTTTCTTCTAGGATTAATTTAAATCTTGTGCAGAAATCATCATCATAGGATGGATTGCAAAGGAAATGATTAATAAGGATAAAAAGCAAAAGACAGGTTCATACCTAAAATATTGTTAACACAAATTACTTTTTCCTTGGATACAGATCAGTCAAATTTTTCTGGAAACCTGTGGAGTAATTTGCATTCTTCAGTTGTTCAGAACAATCATTGTACTAGAACTAACACCGTTTCTTTATCCTTTCTCTCCTGTTCATATGATTTCAGCAATCCAAATTGCAATATACAGATTAATGTTGAGCGCTTTAGATTTTCACTCTGTTCAATTTGATTGTCTTTATCTAAGTTTAATAACCATGTCATAAAAGAATATGTTAAATTCAGAGTTTTGTATTGACACTTGAGATCAGAGCTGGGTTTCTGATCTCACAAGAAGGTAATGTGATCTTCGAAGCTATAAGAATCAGTCTACACCTAACAGCTTTCCTATGAGAACAATTAATGTATTTTCTTCTCTTGAGCTTTGATTACTGTTCTGTCAGGGACCAAGGTACTTTAATTCTCTAATTATCAAAGTATTAGAAGTTACATCTGTGCTGGTAACATTCTTGATACAATATTAGAATTACACCATTATTACACACTGAAAAAAAGCAGTGTACTGATTAGCTGTGTACTTGACCAGCACCAAAGTTCTGAAGTTACAAGATTACACTCAGCATATAATTTAGGGAATAAAAGCAATAACAAACAGAGAATACTGCAGAATCTCAGCAGGTCCAGCAGCCTCTGTGGAGGAAAATAAAGTTAACGTTTTGAGTCTGACGTGGTTCTTTAGATTGGGGATAATTTGGAGAATTTGATAATGGGATGTAGAAGTCAATGTAACAGTTTTGCAATGCTTTGGATTTTCTGAATGTTAATACTAAATGGATTTTACGGAATTATAAATTGGGGCATCACAAAGGGAGGCATTTGGCCCCTGGTGTTTGTGCTAGTCATTTTGTACTGCCAAATAGTTAATCTATCCCATCTCTCTCCCTCTTTTTCCCCTTTCTCTCAAGTTCTCCCTTGAATTTTATTAACTAATTTGCTTCCACATCGTCCTAATTTGCAACCGTGCATTGCATTAAAAAGCATTTCCTCACATTATTTCAGATGTGTGATCACTTCAAATTTGCATGATATTTATACATAAATCTGCACAGAGATCAATTTTGCAGTCGAAGTATCAAAAGATGATAAAGAAATATTGCTTGAACAAGAAGACGCAAAGTGTTTCTTCATGATCTTCGCTCAGGATTACCAAAACTAGCTACTCTTAAAATTAAGGAAACTAATTTATTTATATAGAGTTTTTATTTGTATTCGTTCCCCTATTCAGGCAGCAGTTAAATCTCCTTGGCACAGTGTCCAAAAGGCTTGAGTGATGTTGAGAGCTCATTCGAAAGAAACCAGTGTCTCAACAAACAAGCTGATCAACTAGATTTCCGCAAAATGTATCTAACATAAAAAGATTTACAGCAGGGAAGGAGGCCATTTGGCCTATTTTGACTGCCAGTTCAAAAAGAGCCTTCCAACCTAATTCCCACTAGTCTGTAGCCTTCAACACCTCAATTGAATATACAAGTTTTTTTTTAATGCAGTGCAGGCTCCTGCCTCTTCTACCTTTCTCATACAGTGAATTCGGAGCTCCAAAACTCTGAGTGAAAGAATTATCTTCAACTTCCGAATTATTTTAAATCCATGCTCCTTGGCCATTCAGCTTTTTGATAATGGATTTGTGCCTTTCTCGTCGACCCTATCTAGATCTCTCATAATTTTATACACTTGAATAAAATCTCCCTGCAGGAGACAACCATATTCTAATTATTCCTCATAGCTAAAATTCTTTATTCTTGGTAACAGATATTTAGCGCAATTACAAACTGCCTCTAGTACTCTGACTAGAACTGATGATCAAGGCTTCTGCTATTTCTTCACATTACTTTATTCCCTGAGGTATGCTTCATCTGGGTCTGATTTCTCTTCTTTCAAGAGATTAAACACATTAATATTTCTTACCTCACTATTAATCTCATGCAATATTTCATGTTTACTCTCCTTACATATCTACTGTACCTCAATCCCCTCTATTATGAAAACATGCATAAAGAATTATTGATAAACATGCGATTTTCTTGAAGTGAATTGAATTTATTGTCACGTGTATCAAGACACCAGTGAAAAGCTTTGTCTTGCGAGCAGTACAGGTAGATCACATGATTAAGTAGCACAGATAAGTAAATAATAGATAAACAGCAGCAAAAACAAAAACACGTGTACAAGCGAATGTTAAGGGTTTGGAAGTCCATTCAGTATTCTAACAACAGTAGGATAGAAACTGTTTCGAAACCAGCTGGTGCGTGTTCAGGCTTCTGTACCTTCTCCCCAATGGTAGAAGTTGTAGAAAAACATTGCCAGGGTGGGATGGATCTTTGAAAATGCTGGCAGCGTTTCCTTGACAGTGGGCCTGGTAGATGGATTCTATAGATGGAGGTTGGCCTTTGTGATTGTCCGGGCCGAGTTCACCACTCTCTGTAACCATCTCCCATCTTGAATGGTACAGATGCCATACCAGTAGTGATACATCCAGCTGCTCTGGATGGTACACCTATAACAGTTGGCAAGGGTATTCACCGTCATGCCAAATTTCCTCAGAAGAGACTTTGTTGGGCCTTTGAAACCAGTGTGTTCACATGAAGACTCCAAGAAAGTTTGTTGTGGATGACCACTCCCAGGAGTTTGACACACTCCACTCATTCCACATCTGTGCTGATGATGTATGGGGGGGGCATGAATCCCTTGGTTTTGCCAGCATTGAGAGCTAGGTTGTTCTCAGTGCACCATTTTTCCAGGTCTTCCATCTTCCATCTGTAGTCTGTTTCGTCGCCATCTGAGATTCGACTGACTATATTGGGAGTCATCAGCAAACTTGTAAATGTCATTAGTCTGGTATTTGGTGACGCAGTCATGGGTATACAGTGAGTACAGTTAGGGGGCTGAGTACGCACCTCTGGGGGAGGGGGCTCCAGTGTTGAGTGTTAGTGAGAATGAGATATTGTCCCCAATCTTCACTGATTGTAGCCTGTGGGTCAGGAAACTGAGGAACCAGTTGCAGAGAGTGGAGCTTAGTCTGAGATCACTAAGTTTAGTAATCAGGCTCGAGGGGATAATAGTGTTGAAGGCTGCACTGTAGTCAATGAGTAGGATTCTTACGTAGTTGTTCTTGGTGTCAAGATGTCCGAGGGAGAAGTGAAGGGCAAGTGATATGGCATCTGACATGGATCTGTTGGTCCGATAGGCAAATTGGAGTGGGTCGAAAGTAGTGGGAGGCTGGAGTTGATTAATGCCTTGACTAGCCTTTTGAAGCACTTCATGACCACCGAAGTTAGGGCCACTGGGCAATAGTCATTGAGACCAGCTGCATGAGCCTTCTTCGGCACAGGGATGATGTTGGCCCTCTGTCCCTGCCTATTTCAAGTGGCCTGCTGCAGGGAGAGGTTGAAGATGTCCGAGAAGACCTCTGCCGATTGATCTGCGTATGCTCTGAGTGCACGGCCTGGTACTCCGTCTGCTCCCATTGCTTTCCTTGGATTCACACGAAGGAAAACTGATTTGACCTCTGATGCAGTGACTGTTGGGATAGGTTAGTCAGGACTTGTTGGAATAGGTGTTGCCTCTCCACCGAAATTCTGCTCAAAGCGAGCGTGGAAGGCGTTGAGACAATTTGGGAGGGATATGTCATTGTCTGCTATCTTGCACTGTCTCTTTTGAGAACCTGTGATGTCATTCAGTCCTTGCCATAGTTGCTGGGTCTCTCGTTTGTCTAAACAAATAAGTTATCTATTCACCTTTAAATGCCTTTTCTTAGTTATCCTCTTGCTTTATTTTTAAAATATCGTTGGGTTTATAATCTAATTTGAGTTTGCTTGATTTTCCTTGCCAGTATTTTGTCTTGGCCTGTTTTTATTTTCATCATTTAGTTTGTAATATAACTGTACCTTGTTGCATCTCACATTAGCTTTTTTCACAATCCAACAGTGTGTATGCTTTTCAACATTCGGGGAGTTTAAACTTGGTTTTCATTCTTTTTCTTTATGGGAACATAATTTGTTCTGAATCCTGTGCCACCACCCCTGTTTTCCTTCTGCAGTGGTATTACACAACATTAAGTAGCTGTTACTAGTCCACTTTTTGGCAAGTTATATTTCCATATCTTCTCCATAGCCTGGTTATATTCCCCAGAGAAACTGTTGTCTTTCCCTAAATTCTGAATTAAATATTGAGTGCAGAGCAAAGTTTATTCAAGTGTCTCCTGTGCTAACAACGTGGCCCAACTTGACATTTTTTGGGAGTCACCCATTCCCTGTCTGCCAGGACCCCTGAATCTGTCTCATGACCCCCTCTAAAATCTATGTAGCTATCAACCTTCCAAATGCTGCTGCTGAATCTTCAAAACCCATGCAGGTGTCCAGAAGTTTCTGGCAGTTCTGTAATGGAAGATGTGCATCTCTCAGGGATCAGGTGCCCTGCCATTCCTCTGTTTATTAGACTAACTAAAGTTTGCAGAAATAAATTGAATATTATTAAAGGTTATCTAAGAAAATACATTCACCAGCTACACAACAATCAGCACATTCCCTTGTGCTAAGTCACTTTATATTATTTAACCTTCCTCCTTGACACCCTCACACAGCATTCTGTAATTCACCTGAACTCCTTCAGATTCATGCTATTTACCCTCTGGATCTACTTATAAAAACTTCAGTTTGACACATTGCCTGTTGAGCTATCACCTGGTATGATGCAGCAAAATCACATTTTGATTTTATTGAATATCAAATAAGAGAGCACAGACTTAATTTCTGATATTTAATTCAACTTATGAAAATCTCTGGCTGCTTCTGAATAATTTATACTGTGCTGTTTCTCACTGCCTCGCTGACTTTTTAATTGTGATAGTTGGCTGTCTATTTTCATATTGCATGCAGGCAGTGTGAGAGTTTTGCATCAAAACAGGTAGAACAAAGATTTCAGACATAAGAACTTTTAAACTCCTCGCATTTAGCACATTTATATGTGCATGCAATAGTATGTAATTTTTAGAGGAAACCAACTGTTTCCCCAAGTGCCTAGATCATAGGCCCAGGTTGTGATACACTGCTCAGACACTGAGCATCAAATTTTTATCTGGTTTATCATGTTATTTTCTAGATTTTTATATTTTCACATAATTATGTTAATATTGAGTTTTTTTCCCTTGTTACAGTCTAATCATAAGAATCTTGTGGATTTACTCCTGCATATAATTTTCTGTATCCTTCTCTTAGCTAAATAGTGATTCGATGATAGATGATGCTGCTTCAAACCATGTGGAGTCCTTGCAACAGTCAAGAGAAACAACGACCAATGAACTGTCCGAAGAAGCACAACTACCCAGAGCTGAGACCCCAAATTTAGAGACACTGCTTCCAGATAGCACTAACAACCAGCTGCCTGAGGTGGGAAACAATGTGGGTCGAAATATGGGTTGGTGCATGGCTGATTTGGGATCTTTCTAATGCTATTTATTTCTTTTCCATTTCTGCACTGGAAGCTGATCGAACATTGCAAATTCACTGAACAGAATGGAAGTTTAATCATTTTAACCTGTGATGGTATTTAAACAAGATGTGTCTGTTGTAAGATCTCCAAAAGGTTGTCTTTAGATGTATAAATTGTTTGCACAGGTTAAAAGTCTTCCTTTTGCCTAATAGACCTTTGCAGAGATACAGTTTTGATGAAGAACCTTTCATTCTTTACAATCGTGTGGTCTTTAAGGGTGCTTGTGCTTTTTCTAAGCAACTAATTTTGGGAAATCTAATTATGAGCTTGACAATGTTGATCTTTTCTTGGCTTTGCATATTGCATTATGATTATGGGTTGAGATTGTGGGTGATAACCTCAGGCTTGCTGTGTTAGCATATCATCTGATAATGTCTAGACCTGTGTCAGCTTTGGGGGCTAAACCTGATTTGTAAGTATTATAACATTCCTTTTTTACTACATTTAAATTATATGCTACTTATTATACTAATACAAATTTGATAACTGTGTCAAACAACTTGAAATTGCTTATATTTGGTAGAAAAATTCTGTACTTGAAATTGTTACAAAATTATTGCTGTTATTTAAGCATTTGGAATTGGACTTAAAATTACTGATTACCTTTCTGTTTTTATGAAGGAAGGTATATTTTCAAAATGAGAGAAGGTAATGGAGATGTTTAAATATTTCTCTGTTTTGCTTCTATTGACTTAAATCAATGGACTTTTATCCGCTGGATAACAAAATACATGTTTTATCGCTTAACTGAAGTGATGAGTAGCATTGAGATTTGGAGCAGAGCTGATACCACAACAAGTCTACATTTGAGTGTTTGGGGCAAGAGAATAGTCTCTTTCTGTTTCAGATCTTGAACAGACTAGTGATTTAGGATAAAACACAGCCAGACTTTTTATTTACCTCTCCACCCCCTGAGGCTCCCAGCCTCATCCCTGATGAAGGGCTTTTGCCCGAAACATTGACTTTCCTGCTCCTCGAATGCTGCCTGACCTGTGCTTTTCCAAAACCACTCTAGCCCTCCGTTTCTTCCTCTCCTGACGTCCCACCAGTACCCTTCCACTGACACTCTTATTCGTTTTGCTGAACTGGTCCTCACCCTCAACAATTTATCCTTCGAATCGTCCCACTTCCTCCAGATGAAAGGGGTAGCCATGGGCACCCGCATGGGTCCCAGCTATGCCTGTCACTTTGTCGGCTACATAGAACAGTCCATCTTCCGGAGTTACACTGGCACCACTCCCCACCTTTCCCTCCTCTACATTGATGACTGCATCAGCGCCAGTGTGCTCCCACAAGGAGGTCGAACAGTTCATCAACTTCACCAACACATTCCACCCCAACCTCAAATTCACCTGGGCCATCGCTGACACCTCCCTCCCCTTCCTGGACCTCTGCATCTCAGTCAACGATGACCGACCCAACACTGACATTTTCTACAAACTCTTGACTCCCACTCCTTCCACCCTATCTCCTGCAGAACTGCTATCCCATATTCTTAACCCCTCTGCCTCTGCCGCATCTGCTCCCAGGAGAACCAGTTCCACCACAGAACACACCAGATGACCTCCTTCTTTAAAGACTGCAATTTCCTCTCCCACGTGGTTGAAGATACCCTCCAATGCATCTTATTCATGTTCCGCCCCTCCGCCCTCAAACCCCACCCCTCCAACCGCAACAAGAACAGACCCCCCCCCCCCCCCACACACCGGTCCTCACCTTCCACCCCACCAACCTCCACATAAATCGTGTCATCCGCCAACATTTCCACCACCTACAAAAGGCTCCCACAGGGATATATTTCCCTCCTCACCCCTATCCACTTTCCACAAAGACAGTTCCCTCTGCAACTACCTAGTCAGGTCCATGCCCCCTAGCAACCAACTGTCCCCTCCTGGCACCTTCCCCTGCCACCGCAGGAATTGCAAAACCTGCGTCCACAACTTCCCCCCCCCCTCATCTCTGTCCAAGGGCCCAAAGGAACCTTCCACGTCCATGAAAGTTTCACCTGCATTTCCACATGTCATTTATTATACCCGTTGCTCCCAATGCCGTCTCCTCTACATTGGGGATACTGGATGCCTTCTCGCAGAGCGCTTCAGAGAACATCTCCAGGATACCCACTCCAATCAACCCCACTGCCCTGTGGCTGAACATTTCAACTCCCCCTCCCACTCTGCAGGCCATGGGCCTCCTCCATCGTCACTCCCTTATCACCCTGATGCCTGGAGGAAGAACGCCTCATCTTCCTCCTTGGAACACTTCAACCCCAGGGCATCAATGTGGACTTCACCAGTCCTCATTTCCCCTTATCCCAGTTCTAACTTGCCAGCTCAGCACCTTCCTCATGACCTGTTCACCTGTCAATCTTCCTTCCCACATATCCGCTCCACCCTCCTCTCTGACCTATCACCTTTCCCTCCACCTCCATCCACCTATTGCAATCTCAGCTACCTTCTCCCCAGCCCCACCCCCCTCCCGTTTATCTCTCCACCCCCGAGGTTCCCAGCCTCATTCCTGATGAAGGGCTTTTGCCCCAAACGTCGATTTTCCTGCTCGTCAGCTGCTGCCTGACCTGCTGTGCTTTTCCAACACCACTCTAATCTTGACTCAAACTTTTTATTAGTTCACTGGCTAGCCTAGCCTTTATTGCCAGTCTCACTTTCTTGGAGAAAGTGGTGGTGAGTTGTGGTGAGATGGCTTTTTCAACTGCTGCAGTCCTTAAAGTGGAGGAATACCCAGAGCACAGTTTGGAAACTCCTAGGTTTGACCCAGCAACAATAAAGGGAACAGCATTATATTTCAAGCCTTCATGGCATGTGACTTGGAGAAGAACTTGCACATTGTGGCATTGCCATGCATCTGCTTCCATGAAATACCCAGGTGGTTAAGTTTGTGTGTTTGGAAGACGCTTCTAAGGAGCCTTGCTGAGTTGCTACAGTGCATCTTGTAGATGGTACACAGTACTACCATCTGCATGAGTGGTATTTGAAGTGAATGTTAAAGATGGTGGATTGAATACCAATCAAGCGGATTGCTTTGTTGTGGCGTCAAGCTTCTTGAGTGTTGTTGGAGCTGAACTAGTCCAGTCAACTGGGGAGTATTTCATCACACTCCTGATTTGTGCCTTGTCTTTGGGGAGTTAGCATTGTGTTACTTGTTGCAAGATTCCTATCCCCTCAACTGCTCCTTTAGCCACAGTATGTATATGACTAGTCCAATTCACTTTCTGGTGAATGATAAACCCAGGATGTTTATGCTATTGAAGGTCAAGAGCTACTGTTAGTCATTATGTAACATTTGTGTGGTGCAAATGTTACTCATTACTAATTAGCCCAAGCCTGTATATTGTCCAGGTCTTGCTGCATTTGAAGATGGACTGCTTCAATATCTGAGAAGTTGTGAATGGTGCTGAACATTGTGTTCTCATCAGTGAACGTCTGACCTTATGACAGAGGGGAGGCAGTTGGTGGAGCAGCTTAAGATGGTTGGACTGAGGAATTGCTGCAGAGGTGTCCTGGGATTGGGCTGATTGACAATATTCCTTTATGCTAGGTATAACTCCAACTCAACAAAAATTTTTCCTCTGATTCTCATTGCTTCCGATTTTGCTTGGACTCCTTGATGTTACTTTCACTTCATTCTTACTTCACTTCTGGCGTTCAGATAATTTTGTCCTTGCTTGGACCAAGGCTGTGATCAGGTCAAGAGCTGAGTCACTATAGTGAAAACCAAACTGAACATCAGTGAGAAAGTGCCTTTGCAAGTGTTACTTGATCTGCCTTGCACTCTTGTTATTCTTAGCTTCACTTTCCTCCACAAATCTTTACCGATAAGAAATAAACAGACCTCTTTTGAGTTTGGTATTATGATGCATCTTGTGTGTAGCAGGTGAACCTTTGGCCTCCTGCCTATTTTCATTTCATTAATGCACTTTATGATGGTAACAAATCCAGAACATCCAATCTACCCCTCTCTTCCTAACCCACGAAAGGTAGAATTCTAATTCAATCTTAATTTTATATTTGGTTTCCAGCAGCAATAGTCAGTTACTCAGTGAGGCTGCAGTAAATCCCCAATAGGTCAGTTTGGTTTCTGGATTTCAGGAGCCCACAAAGAAGTAGCTGGAGTAAACCATGTACAAGCTTGAGTAGGGAGAAATTATAAAGAAAATCACACAGAAAAATGCCAACTGTATTTCTGATTACTGTCTTTACCCTTATGATTAATCAAAACCTTATTGACTGTTGAGCTTTATCAACTATTTTACACAATTTTGTAAATTCTATAACTGATGTTTTCATTATATACACCAGCAAGAATGATTTAACCCTGTTGTGGGTCTGTTCGCTGAGCTGGGAATTTGTGTTGCAGACGTTTCGTCCCCTGTCTAGGTGACATCCTCAGTGCTTGGGAGCCTCCTGTGAAGCACTTCTGTGATGTTTCCTCCAGCATTTATAGTGATTTGTATCTGCCGCTTCCGGTTGTCAGTTCCAGCTGTCCGCTGCAGTGGCCGTTATATTGGGTCCAGGTCGATGTGCTTGTTGACTGAATCAGTGGATGAGTGCCATGCCTCTAGGAATTCCCTGGCTGTTCTCTGTTTGGCTTGTCCTATAATAGTAGTGTTGTCCCAGTCGAACTCATGTTGCTTGTCATCTGAGTGTGTGGCTACTAAAGATAGCTAGTCATGTCGTTTCGTGGTTAGTTGGTGTTCATGGGTGCGGATCGTTAGCTGTCTTCCTGTTTGTCCTGTGTTGTGTTTTGTGCAGTCCTTGCATGGGACTTTGTACACTACATTGGTTTTGCTCATGCTGGGTATCGGGTCCTTCGTCCTGGTGAGTTGTTGTCTGAGAGTGGCTGTTGGTTTGTGTGCTGTTATGAGTCCTAGTGATCGCAGTAGTCTGGCTGTCAGTTCAGAAATGTTTTTGATGTATGGTAGTGTGGCTCGTCCTTTGGGTTGTGGCATGTCCTCGTTCTGTTGTCTTTGCCTTTGGCATCTGTTGATGAAATTGCGGGGTATCCATTTTTGGCAAATACATTGTATAGTGTTCTTCTTCCTCTTGTTGTGGCCCTTTTGAACAGTGTCTTGATGCAAAAAAAGTTGCATCAAAACACTGTTCAAAAGGGCCACAACACATTGCAGTACACCAGAACTGCAAAAAGAGGAAGAAGAACACTATACGATGTATTCACCAAAAATGGATACCCCCGCAATTTCATCAACAGATGCCTAAGGCAAAGACAACGGAACGAGGACATGCCACAACCCAAAGGACGAGCCACACTACCATACATTAAAAACATTTCTGAACTGACAGCCAGACTACTGCGATCACTAGGACTCATAACAGCACACAAACCAACAGCCACTCTCAGACAACAACTCACCAGGACGAAGGACCCGATACCCAGCATGAGCAAAACCAATGTAGTGAACAAAGTCCCATGCAAGGACTGCACAAAACACAACATAGGACAAACAGGAAGACAGCTAACGATCCGCATCCATGAACACCAACTAGCCACGAAACGACATGTCCAGCTATCCTTAGTAGCCACACACTCAGTTGACAAGCAACATGAGTTCGACTGGGACAACACTACTATTATAGGACAAGCCAAACAGAGAACACCCAGGGAATTCCTCGAGGCATGGCACTCATCCACTGATTCAGTCAACAAGCACATCGACCTGAACCCAATATACCGGCCACTGCAGCGGACGGCTGGAACTGACAACCGGAAGCGGCAGATACAAATCACTATAAATGCCGGAGGAAACATCACAGAAGCGCTTCACAGGAGGCTCCCAAGCACTGAGGATGTCACCTAGACAGGGGACGAAAGGTCTGCAACACAAATTCCCAGCTCGGCGAATAGAACCACAACAACAAGCATCCGAGCTACAAATCTTCTCCCAAACTTTGAAGATTTAACCCTTTTACCACAAAGTCTCTTACCGACATTTAAATCTCAATGAAGAGTCAGGTGAGAAAGCCAACACTAAAGCTCTTGCTTAACTTGCAAGACTTTTAATTAGTTTTCTTTCAGCAGATTGCTGCACATGCACTAGATGCTGTTTTCTTCAGTTTATGTCTCTTCCCAAAATGCTTAAAAGAAACTGCTAATTCGCTCACTAGTACTTAACATAAATTCCCTGAACTCAACAACCTTACACAATGTCTTTCTTTCTGATATCTCCAGAGCTTTCTGCTTCTGGAGCTTGGCTTCCAAGTATCTCAGAACCTTTCATCAAAGCAGCAAATGAGTGCAGACAATTGATAGTAGCATCTTTGCTGCTATGGGCCTCTTTCTCCCTGCATTAGCCTGCTTTTGGCTCCTCTCTCTCATGGTTGTAAAACTCAAATCAACTCAGACCTAATAAATTAACTCCCCAGCTGGTTTACTGGTCATTCAGTTGGAATCACAACTTTCTGTAAATGCTGCTTTGAACTCAACATGACCCTTCATCCTTCTAAAATAAGCCTTAACTGAAAAGATAATATTCCATGCATACACCTATACCCACTTTATAGCCCAACAGCACGATAGAGTTACCTTCACCAAATGGACTGCAGTCTCTCAAGAAGGCCACTCACCATCACTGTCTTGAGAGCAACTCGGGATGGGTAATAAAGGCTGGCATCCAAACCCCAAGAACATTTTATGAATCTTCATTACATTACAAGTGTACGCTACATATAAAATAAACAATATTAAAGAAATAACTTTATAAAAGACTATGCACTTGTTTGTAAAACTTTTGAATTGTTATAGAGCTTTAAAGAAAGCATTTGTTTTAATTGTGGATGATGCATGCTCTGTCATTGAGAGATGATCAGTTCTCTCTAATATCACAGAATCAAGAAGGTACACAAGGGTTTTCTTCAGATGACTGTCCTTTCAATCTTTGTCGCTTTTTTGTTGGAGACACAGCCCTCCTTTAGTCAGTACATCTCTATTGCAGCATGCCATTTAACCTGTTTAGTGGGGATTATGAACATTGCCAAGCTCCCACATCTGGTTGAATGAATCTTCAATTCTTTTGTGGTCAAATTGTAAAAAGGCCAATTCAGTGGCCACGTGTGATTTGTGTTAGTTGCTATCAGCTGGAACTTATTTACATTTCTAAAATCATGGGGCAATTATGAAGACAACATTTTGATGGCAAATTTTACTACTGCTTTTCCGTGAAAGTGTGAAATTACATGATTTCTAAGTCATAGCAAAAGTCCAATTGCTAGTGTTAAAATGTTAAGATATTTCATGCTGAAGTGATATATGCAAATATGAAAGCCTCGGTAACACATCGTGTCTTGCATTATATTTCTAGTTCTTCATTTGATTGCAGGATGCCAGTGCAGTTATGAAGGATGAACTGATTATCACTGTTGGTGAAGATACTGGTTCAGATACCAACCAAGATTCCCAGAAGTTTGAAGAGTCTTTTATTCCTGGGAGTTACCCAGAGTCCATCTGTGATGAGGATGTAACCCTTGCTCTCAAAGAGCTTGATGAAAGATGTGAAGAAGAGGAGGCAGATCTGTCAGGGCATTCAAGGTAGTTGATTCTATATTAACCAGCAAAGACAAGATAGAGCATGCCAGCTATAGTTACTTTTTCCCACCTGTTGCACTACTTTCTGCTGGAATGTTTTATGCTGCCTTAAATTGAAAGAATAACAGCCACATCCTTACAAACCCCGATTTTGCAGTTATCACAGAGAAAGGTAACCACAAAAATTTTAATGGGCTCTTAAGTGTTAATTTTGCTCATTGCATTTTAATTTTGAATCTGATGTCATCAATAAGAAATCTATGCCAATCAGGTTGAAAAATTCTCACAGACAGTAAACCAGCATATACATATGTGATTAAACTGAAGATCACTTTAAAAATAATGAAACTGCAAATATTGAATGAATGACATGTAGAACATCTAAAATTAGTCTTTTGGAGTCAGAAGGTGGTTCAGCATTAATTATGACTTAATTTGTCATCTAAAAGTTCAGTTGCATCTTATTCAACAAAATATAACATAGGGATTTATCTTTACAACATGATCAAAAGTTGAAATTAATATCAGTTCATGGAATCTGTTGATTACATGCATAAGGCATACATGCTTGGTTGAGAAGCTTACTGCTTGACAGCAACTTCAAAATTTGTGTCTAACTTTATACGTACAGGACCCGAGAATGCTGAGAGTTCCAATCAGTAAAAATGATGAACACTGATGATTTTATTGTAGATTTTTGCCAGCATGGCAGTTCAGTGGTTAGCACTGCTGTCTCACAGCACCAGAGAATTTGATTCAATTCCAATCTTGGGTAACTGTCTGTGTGACATTTGCACATTCTCCCTGTGTCTATGTGGATGCTCCAGTTCATGCCACAGTCCAAAGACATGTAGGCTAAGCCGATTTGGGCATGCTGAATTGCTCCGCAGTGTCCAGAGATGTGCAGGTTAGGTGAATTAGTAAGAGTAAGTTTGTGGTTCTTGCAGAGTGTTTTGCTAGTGTTGTTAGAGGAATTTAAACTAAAGCTGTGAGAACAGAAGAATGGTTTTAAAAAATACCAGACTACTTGGAGAAACAAATAGCATTAGCATAGAGAATAATTAGAAGATGAAACCAATGTAAGAACGAATTAAATTTAAATTGTGATTACTGAGCAAGAATGTGAGTGCAGCAACATAGTAAATAAATTGGGAAGTTAAATTGGACTGTTATGTGGAAATATGATGTTCTAGCAATAACAAAGACCTGGCTCATGGAAGGGTGAGTTGAGGATGAAATATTCCTGGGTGTAAGGTGCTTAGAAAAGTAGAGAAAGGAAGCGAGTTGGAAGTATTGGTGAAGGAGAGCATTGCTGGAGAAAGAGGAAGTCTCAGCGTTCAAAAAGAGAATTAAGTTAGTTAGAGGTAAGGAATAAAAACAGTGTAGCTACATTCCTGGTAAAGGACTTACGCCCGAAACATCAATTTTCCTGCTCAGATGATCCTTGACTGGCTGTGCTTTTCCAGCACCACACTCTTGACTGTCTCCTAGTGTAACTACATTGCTTTGTATTGTCAGGAAACCACTAACTAATGGAAAAGTTGTGAAAGAACAAATCTGCACAGAACTTAGAGAAATGCTAACAGTATAGAGTTGTTATAATGAGGGTATGAATTATTCAAGTTTAAACTGGCACTTCAGTACTGGAAATGGCTGCAAGAGGCTCTAGTTCCTAAATTGTATGTAGGAGAATGTTCTGCAGCAGTATGCATGAAATCATCAGGAATGATATACTGAAGGCCCTGGTTCTTGGAAATGAGATGAGCCAAGTAGATCAGGTGTCAGTGGGGGTACATTCAGGACACTGATAGTTTAGGTTGATGGTGGAGCATAATAGTCATCGGTTCCGAATACAAAAAAATCCGTTGGCAGAGAGTCAACTTGAGTGGGGCTAGAATGGAGTTGAGCAGTTGGACTTGAGTGAAAGGTTGGCTGGAAAAACAAATTGAGCAGTGGGGATACCTTCAAAGAGTAGATGGTTTGGGTATAGTCAAGGAGTGTATCCTCAAAAAGGAAAAGTAGAATAAGCAAAATCCAGAGATCTCTGTATGACAAAGGAGATAGGAATGATGGGAAAGAAGCAAAAGTAGCTAATGATGAGTGCCGTGGAGAAAATACAATTGAGAACCAAGAGGAATGCTGAAGCTTCAGAGGCTAGCTGGAAAAGTAAACAGGAATTATGAAAAATTATGATATGAAGGGGTAACCCAAAATCTTCAGTTGGCATATCAACAGGAAAACAGTGGTAAAGAAAGAATAAGGCTAATTAGGGACCAACGATAAGGATTTATGCACAAAGACAAGTGGCAAGTCTGAGGTTTTAAATGGATACTTTACACATAACTTTACAAAGGAAGTAAATCCTATCCAGGCTGTGATGGCCAAGGAGGAAGCTTTGTCACTACAAGGGTTCAAAATTGATGACTAAGTAGTCTTGAACTTGAAGAAGGGCTAATGCCCGAAACGTCGATTCTACTGTTCCCTGGATGCTGCCTGACCTGCTGCGCTTTTCCAGCAACACATTTCCATCTTTGAACTTGACAAGGACTGGGATGAGTTGCATTTAAAGGTATTAAAGGAAGTGAGAATGGAAAGAGCAAGGAAACTGGCCATAATCTTTTAGTCTTCTCTGGACTCAGGGCAGGTGCCACTGGAGAATTGCAAACATCACAGCTTTGTTGAGAAAAAATTCTGGTATTGACTGCAGAGCAGTCAGTTTAACTATAATGAGTGGAAACTTCTCAACAGTTATTTAAGATAGAATTCGTAATCATGGGAAAAGGATAAGTTAATTAGGAAGAATCGGGATGGATTTCTAAGTCTTATTTAGCTAATTTGCTTGGATTCTTTGAAGAGGTAACAGGCTTAATGATGGGAACACTGTTGATGCGTACATAGATTTCCAGAAGTTTTACAATACGGTATCACTCACCGACTTTTGAGGAAAATTATTGCTCATGCAATAAAAAGAATGGCAGAAACATGGATACAAATTTATCTGAGTGATAAGAAACAGTGAGTAATGGTCAGCAGTATTCTCTTTAACTTGTGCAGCAGCTGGGAAACCAGCTTGATAGTCAGACTATTGCATGACTTGCGCTTCCTACTTCTGTAGCCAGTGCAGTGCACTGCACGGATCTTGACCAGCGCACAGGAATGAAGAAAAATTAAATGGAATGTTGACGGCCAAGGATATTTTTCAGGCTGGAGTTAGTGGAATTCCACTAAGATTAGTGTTAGGAATTTTGTCCTTATTGATAAAGGATCTCCTGAGAAAAAAGCTGAAAGGAGATTGAATAGAAACTTTCAAAATCATGAGACAGCTGAATAGAACAGACAAGAAGAAACTGTTCCTGCTCATAAAATAGTCGAGAACAAAGGCACAGAGTAAAGATTTGTAAAGGAACCAAATGTGAAATAAAACATTTTTGTACAATTTCACAACTGAAATGCATTGCGTGAAAGTGTGGTGAGCCAGAGACCATTGAAGCATTCAAGAGAGCAATGTTTTTTTTTTAAGTAGACGTTGAATGTGCAAGCATATGGAGGAGAAAAGTTCGGAGAATGGCACTAAATCATGAAGCTCATTTGAAGAGCTGGTGACCACAGTAGTCCGAATGCCACCTCTGTAGTGTCACATTTCTGTAATTGTACATAAAGTTCTTCAGGGGAGATTGAATAGCCAGAGATTGTGGTCCACATCAGTGCCAATATCTTGGTCGGATGCAGATGAGACCTGAAAGCAGATTTCAGGATGCTGGGAAGGAAATTGAAAAGCAGGATCTCTAAAAAAGTAATTTAACAATTGTTTACAGTCTCTCATCATGGTGAATAAGAGAGTTGACAGAGCTGGTGTACAGGGATGGCCATCAGATTCCTGACTCACTAAGACTGCACTTGTGCAAGCTGGGACATATTACAAGATGAACTAGCTGTATATTAGTAGTAACATCCTCACAGGAAATTGTTTTAGTGTTTTTGGGGAAGGTTTGAACTGTATTGGAAGGGAACCCAAAATAGAATTCAGATTCATTGGAAGCCACACTGATAAATGGAATTAGTTAAAAGTCACACAACACCAGGTTATAGACCAACAGGTTTATTGGAATCAGTAGTTTTCGAGGCACTGATTCTTCATCAGGTGGTTGTTGAACATGACCATATGACACAGAATTTATAGCAAAAGGTTTACAGTGTCATGGAGTTGTAATGATATATTAAACAACCTGAGTTAAAATCACACAACACCAGGTTATAGTTATTAGACAAATTCAGATTAAGTCTTTTGTCTTTTAGAATGGATAAGGTGGTTTAGGTTGTTTAATATGTAAATCCCCAGAATTACATTCTCAAACTGGCTTCAGCTTATCTAATAATAGGTGTCACCTCAGCTCAAACAATGCATGAAGTGTGTGAAGGTAAAGTCTATACCAATGTTGAGTCAATTCTGTTTCTAAAGTGGGGCTTACAGAATCTTACATGGATTTATGCAGTTTTTGAGCAAAATAAGATGTAATTCTGCAAATACAAATTCACCCATAAACTTAGATGTATGTGCGTGCAGGAGAGACAGTGTGTGTGCGTGTGGGTGCATGTGAAAGTGTGTGTGTATGAGAGTGTGTAAGCTTGGTCAAGTATGTGTATGATTGTGATGGGCTATAAGCCTGTGAGACCGTGTGCGGGGGGGGGGGGGGTGCATGTGAGAGTTTGCATGAGTGTGCGAGTATGTAGGAATGTGTGTGAGTATTGTGCAGTGGGGTGATCTGTAGTGTGACATGAACCCAAAGTCCCGGTTGGGGCCTTTCCCATGGGTATCCAACTTGGCTATCAGCCTCTACTCGGCCACTTTGCGTTGTTGCTTGTCCCGAAATCCACCTTGGAGGCTGGTCACCCGGAGGTCCGAGGCCAAATGTCCTGGAACGCTGAAGTGTTCTCCGACTGGGAGAGAACAGTCCTGTCACCGATTATTGCGCGGTGTCCATTCATCGGCTGTCAATGTACCAAGCCTCACGGCATCCCTGCCTGCAGCATATGGGATAGGCAACGTTGCCCGAGTCACATGAGTACCTGCCGCGCATATGGTGGGAGGTGTCCAGTGTGGACACTGGGTATCACCATTACATGTGGAGACACTTTCCTCCACATACACGATAGGTACTCATGTGACTCGGCCAACGTTGCCTGAACAGACGCTACGACAATGGATGAATGGACCACACATCACCAGACAGGACTGTTCCCTCCCAGTTGGGAAACACTTCATCATTCCAGGACATTCAGCCTCAGACCACCAGGTGACCATCATCCAAGGAGGATTTTGGGATAAACCACACACACACACACACACACACACACACACACACACACACTTGCACACTCTGTCTCTTCCGCACGTGCATACATCTAAGTTTATGGGTGAATTTGTATTTGCAGAATTACATTTTATTTTGCTCAAAAAACTGTATAAATCCTGAAAGATTCTGTTAGCGTCACCTTAGAGACAGCATTGACTCAACATTGGTACAGACTTTACCTTCACACGTTTAATGCTGAAACTTTATTGCTGGAACAGCACAGCAGGTCAGGCAGCATCTAGGGAACAGAAGATTCGACGTTTCGGGCACATGCCCTTCTTCAGGAATGAGCAGAGAGTGTTCAGCAGGAGAAGATAAAAGGTAGGGAGGAGGGACTTGGAGGAGGGGCGTTGGAAATGTGATAGGTGGAAAGAGGTCAAGGTGAGGGTGATAGGTCGGAGTAGGGTGGAGGCGGAGAGGTCAAGAAGAAGACTGCAGGTCAGGAAGGCGGTGCCGGGCTGGAGGGATTCGGCTGAGACAAGATGGGGGGAGGGGGGATGAAGAAACTGGTGAAGTCCAAGTTCATCCCCTGTGGTTGGAGGGTTCCCAGTCGGAAGATAAGACGCTCCTCCTCCTCCGACCGTCGCGTTGTTGTGGTTTGGCGGTGGATGAGTCCAATGACCTGCATATCCTCGGTGGAGTGGGAGGGGGAGTTGAAATGCTGTGCTACAGGGTGATTGGGTTGGTTCGTCCGGGTGGCCCAGAGGTGCTCTCTGAATCGCTCCGCAAGTAGGCAGCCTGTCTCCCCAATATAGAGGAGGCCACACCGGCTGCAGCGGATGCAGTAGATAATGTGGGTGGAGGTGCAGGTGAATCTGTGGCGGATATGGAAGTTTCCTTTGGGGCCTTGGAGAGAAGTGAGGGGGGAGGTGTGGGCGCAAGTGTTGCTCCCCACCAAGATCCATACTCCCCACCAACCCAACCTCCACTCCCGGCACCTTCCCTTGCAACCGCAGGAGGTGCAACACTTGCGCCCACACCTCCCCCCTCACTTCTCTCCAAGGCCCCAAAGGAAACTTCCATATCCGCCACAGATTCACCTGCACCTCCACCCACATTATCTACTGCATCCGCTGCAGCCGGTGTGGCCTCCTCTATATTGGGGAGACAGGCCGCCTACTTGCGGAGCGATTCAGAGAGCACCTCTGGGCCACCCGGACGAACCAACCCAATCACCCTGTAGCACAGCATTTCAACTCCCCCTCCCACTCCACCGAGGATATGCAGGTCATTGGACTCATCCACCGCCAAACCACAACAACGCGACGGTCGGAGGAGGAGCGTCTTATCTTCCGACTGGGAACCCTCCAACCACAGGGGATGAACTTGGACTTCACCAGTTTCTTCATCCCCCCTCCCCCCATCTTGTCTCAGCCGAATCCCTCCAGCCCGGCACCGCCTTCCTGACCTGCAGTCGTCTTCTTGACCTCTCCGCCTCCACCCTACTCCGACCTATCACCCTCACCTTGACCTCTTTCCACCTATCACATTTCCAACGCCCCTCCTCCAAGTCCCTCCTCCCTACCTTTTATCTTCTCCTGCTGAACACTCTCTGCTCATTCCTGAAGAAGGGCATGTGCCCGAAACGTCAAATCTTCTGTTCCCTAGATGCTGCCTGACCTGCTGTGCTGTTCCAGCAATAAAGTTTCAGCTTTGATCTCCAGCGTCTGCAGACCTCACTTTCTCCTCTTCACACGTTTAATGCATTGTCTGAGCTGAGATGACACATATTATAAAATAAGCTGATGACACCTTGAGAATGTAATTCTGGGATTTACATATTAAAGAACCTAAACCAACATATCCCATTGGGCACCGCACAACAATGAGCAGACAGGAGGGTTCCCTCACAATTGGGGAACACTTCAGTGGTCCAGGACATTCAGCCTCGGAGCTTCGGATGACCATCCTCCAAGGCGGACTTCGGGACAGGCAGCAGAGAAAAGTGGCCGAGCAGAGGCTGATAGCTAAGTTCAGTGCCCATAGGGAGGGCCTCAACCGGGACCTTGGGTTCATGTCACATTACAGGTGACCACCATTGCACTATACACACACACAGATACTCCTACACACACAAACTCTCACACACACACACAGGCACTCCTATACACACATACACACGGACGCGCACACAGACCCACACACACACTCCCACACTCACATGCACCCCCTCACAGACGTAAGACACTCTGCACTCACTGCGCACACACACATGCACTTCCTGACACTCACAACCCCCAACCCAGACAGACACACACAAACACAGACAAAAACCCACATGCACACACATATTTTGTGGGGTGAATTTGTACTTGCTGGGTTACATTGTACTTTTCTCAAAAACTGCATGCATTCATGTAGAACTCTGAGCTCAAAAACTGCATGAATTTATGTAAAACTCCGTTATCTCACTTTTTAGATTAGAATCAATGTAAACATCATGGAATGGACAGAGAACACAAGGGGCCAACACCTTCAACATATTGTCTAGCTATCACCATTGTTAACAGCTAACCCGAGAATGCACCTTTTTAAAAAAAAGGTTTTGTGATTTACACATGAAAGAAGTGAAACTATCACTCTATTCTAATAGATGAAAGACTTAACAGACAATCAATTTTTCAATGTATAATTTCAGTTACATCACTCTGTAAATTTTTGCTATAAATTCTGTGTGTTAGGATTGAGCCCTCCACTACCACCTGATGAAGGAGCGTCGCTCCGAAAGTTAGTGTGCTTCCAATTAAACCTGTTGGACTATAGCCTGGTGTTGTGTGATTTTTACCAAGATATTGGTATGATGTGGACCACAATCCCTGGCTGTTCAATCTCCCCTGAAGAACTTTATGTACAATTACAGAAATGTGACAGTACAAAAGTGGCATTCGGGCTACTGTGGTCACCAGTTCTTCAAATGAGTTTTTTGACTTAGTGCCATTCTCCTATCTTTTCTCATATGTTTGCGCATTCAATGTCTACTTCAAAATAAAAACCATACAATGCTCACTTGAATGCTTCAGTTGTCTGATGAAGGGCTTATACCCGAAATGTCGACTCTCCTGCTCCTCGGATGCTGCCTGAGCTACTGTGCTTTTCCAGCCCCACATTTTCGACTCTGCGTTCTACAGTTTCAAGATTGATGGGTCACCTTGTTGAATATTTTTTACAGAACATGACAGGGTGGATGTAGGAAAAGTATCTTATTCAGCTAAAATTAATGGACATATTCACTGGATGAGGGGCCGGCCATTTAAGACTGAATTGAGGGATTTCTTCACTCAGCAGGTGGTAACTATTTGGAATTGTATATTCCAAAGAGTTGTGAAAGCTGGAGCATTAAACATGTCAAGACAAAAGTTGACAGATTGCTGGAGACTAATGGCATCAAAGAATATGGAGGTAGTATCGTTTTCTTGCACTGAGGTTGATAATCGGTGATGATCTAATTGAATGGTAAAAGGGGGGAAGGTTTACAGGAGATGTCGGAGGCACGTTGTTTTAATACAGAGGTGAACGTGAAGACTCGAATACAATAGCACCATTTTAGAGGAAGTGCATAGAGAGATAAAGATTGCATAGGGGCAAAGGTTTTTAATTTCAAAATGTTCTAGTATGCTAAACTGGTCAGATGGCTTACTCCTGATACTGCGTTCCTGAAACCCCCTATCAATTATCCTCTGCCCTTCCTGATGCCAACTTACCTTATTTCCACCATGACTAAACCCCAAAAGATTTTTAAAAAACTTTTTTTTAATGTTCACTCGTGGCACTAGGGCATTGCTGGTTGGGTTGATATTACCCTCCGTTGTATTCCTGCATGAGCTATGGTTGACATCATATACTGAAAATGTGTTCCATTCGTTTGTCTTTTGGGTTCAACATATTTCCATACTTTACATTTTGAAATATGAGTTGGTTGAAGAAGCATGCAATGAACATCTCTTTGGTCTCTGTGAAATTGAGAACATTTACAACCTCAAAAATATATTTTTGAATACACTTGATTATAGCACAGAGGAAGTCATTTGACTCATTGGATCTATGCCAGTGCTTGAAAGGCTAGGGAAACAAACCCATTATCTTGCTCCATTCCCATATTCCAACATTGGTCCTTTTAGTTATTCTTCATCTCCACAACCAACATGATCATACGCAGCAGCTACCAAGTAATCATCACTTGTGTGTAAAGAAAGTCTTCCCCACAGCTACGTGGTCCTGAATTGCAGTAAACGTTAGTGTCTCACTGTAAACTTTGTCAAAGATATCAAGGGCTTCCTTTTATCTTCTGTTTTTAGAGTTACTTCTTGATCTTTCATAAGAAACTGCAAAAACAAAATTCAGAATGCATTCCACTCCTGATTGGTCAGGATAGAAAACAATACTATTGATAGACTGTTACTTACTCTCCTTGTTGCTAATTCATCAGTTTTATTGAACATTTGAACAAAAGGCCTGTCTCTCCTGTGGAGTCCATAGGTTTTCAGAAAAAGGGACGATGTGCCAGATAACATGTAGCTAAGGATAGTCAAACTAATAGCAAAGGTAGCAATTGCAAGGGTGGCATGGTGGCATAGTGGTTAGCACTGCTGCCTCACAGCGCCAGAAACCCAGGTTCAATTCCCACTTCAGGCAACTGTCTGTGTGGAGTTTGCACATTCTCCCCGTGTCTGCGTGGGTTTCCCCCAAGGTGCTCTGGTTTCCTCCCACAATCCAAAAAAAATGTGCAGGTTACGTGAATTACCCATAGTGTTAGGTGGAGGGTTTGGGTGGGTTGCTGTTCGGAGGGTTGGTGTGGACTTGTTGGGCCGAAGGGCCTGTTTCCATACTGTAAGTAATCTAGTCTAAATGTTTACAATTCCTGTAATGTCTCTGCAAAAAACAAACTCTCTGCTGCTCTTCCACTGCATATTTTGTAAAGACCTTTAAACTATGGAACCAGTTCTCTCCCTCAGCATTCCTTTCCTCCTACACTTTTAGGCCCTGTCTTGCCTGAACCTAAACACTGCTGTTTGATTTGTCTCAGCATCCTCCTTTTCAACCTTGATGCCCTGCACTTTTGGTATCACTAAGATTTATTATAAAATTTCTGTAACTGTTTGATGAAAGATCTTGAAATTTGGCATCCAGCGTATGTAACCCTCCTTGTTGTGACATTCAATAGAAAAACCAGCCAGTTTAAACCAAAACAAAACTGCCCCTTCCTCAATGCAGCAGTTATTCAGCTCTGCAGTAACTGAAACAATAGAAACTGATAGTTTTATTGCTTTGTTCTAAGATCATTCATTGTTTCTATTCTGTCCAAATATTTAATCCCATCATTGCATAGACACAATGTGAAAGATAATGAACAACTGATTGACCTTCATACATAGAGCAGGTGTAGTGAAACAACTCATTCTGAGTATAATGGAAATAAGTGATTGATATATCAATTAACAGTAAAAGATAGATGGCCAAGAGATGTGAAGGAACTTCACAAATGTGAAACCCATTAAATTGATTGAGCTTGTAAATTGACATCCTTTGATGCATCAACCTCTTGAAGTAGACCCTACTTAAGATAATTAAGAATACTGTCTACGACAGCAAAAGGTCTTATGCCTTTTGCAGAAGAAAATATTTTACATAGTGCAATACAGCTTTCAACTGCGTCTATATGCAGCTAATCTGCCAGCTAAGGCACAGATGCTGTTCGACTGCACTTGAAACAAAGTGCTGTTTAGCATTTGTAGAAATGTTACCTGCATTAAGTAGGAACAGTCTCAGATATATTTACTCTGCATGTTTTGTAAGAATTTTCAGTAAACTTGAACAGTGAGTATTTTTTATGGAAATTTCTGAATTTTTTTATCATGGGTAGATTTCCTACATTTTCTTGCTTTTTCTGGAATGAAAACCACATTGGGTTAAAAAATTTATTCATGTCTTTTAAATTTTCACAAAATCTTCCTAATGGTGGATTTGAATTTAAAAAAATAATTTAATCAGTGTGTTGATTTTTGTATGAAGGAAAAGGTTCTGTGAACTGATATATAAATACTTTATTCTGATAGAGGAAAGTTGCATCTAATAAGAGTCGATGTCAAAATACATTGTCTAAGCCTGCAGCTTTATTGTCACTTTCTACTATGTCTTTCAGGATTTCCGTGATATTACTGCAACAACAAAAAATGTTTATCTTTCAGAGAATGCTGTCATGACAGTGGTGGTTCTCACATCTCAAATGATTACTTATAATATGTAAAATTAGAATGATTTTACAGGAATTCTTTGTGTACTATTGGAATAGTTACAAAAGAAAATCCAAAATCACCTTTTCAACTATTCTGCAAACTGCAACATTGCTGTCATCGTTTAAGCAATGTATCCTGCATATATTCGTTCCTCAATCCTTTTTACAGCTCCTTGCTGCCCTGAATCACAGCATTGTTATCTTTCAAACAAACAAGTGAGAAGACCTAGAACACTGACTACTCCTTTCTTGCCTCAATATAACCTACCTGGCATGTGCAGAATAATGAAATGAGTTCTGTCCTTTTACCTGTGTTAAAATGTCAGTCGGAGGTCAAGTTTCACATAGATTACCCCTTTTAATTTGATAATCCAGTTACCAGCTGCCAAGAATAATATAAAGTATGCCTTTCTTGAGTTAAACTCGCAGTGCACTTTATATTCTGAAGAAACAACCAAAGGATCAGGACAGCAAGTGCTGAATTTCGATGTAGTAACTTTAGCAAAATGTTCTCTTAAATAATATGAACCTTTTTGCAATTTGTAAAGGAAAAATTGTATACTTCTGCATGCTTTTAATATAAATGAGGGAAAATGTGTCAATTACAAAACTGAGCTATTGAAAAATATAATCAAACATTACATCACTGTTTTGCTGTGTGATCACAAAAGCATATTGCAGGATTATAAAAAAAATCAAAGAGATTGGTTTTTCTAGACACCCAATGACCTGTCTAATAAACTGAATAGATTTGAGCATCTGCTTTGTATCTATTTTCAGTCAAGATGAAGGAGACCAGGAAGAGTTTCCTGAGATTCAAGCCTCACCACCACCATCACCTTTCCTTTCTGCAATCTTGTCTGCTTTTCAACCAGTGGCTTATGAGGATGAGGAAGAAGCCTGGCGTTGCCACGTCAACCAAATGCTGTCAGATACAGATGGATCTTGTGCAGTCCATACTTTTCATGTGTTCTCTAGACTGTTTCAGGTCAGTGATCTATTGCCAGATGATAAGTATTTTTTGATGACAGTTGTGGTGGATTCACAGCAAGTTGTTTGCTTTAAAGTTCCAAAGTTGTTGAAACTGAATCTGTCAGTTGGAAGGCACTAACTGATATCATTTAAGTCCCCCATTACTAAAAGTGATTTAAAGATCTTACTGACAGGAGAATGGATTCTGCTATTTATGCACCTGAGGATGTGAGAGCCTCTTGAACAACTATAATTTAGCTAACCGTTTGTTTTCAAAATAAAACACTGTCTCTTAGAGCAGTGTTTTTGGAAAACGCCAGAAGGCACCTTTACATATTGCACAATAAGTGAAAAAAAATTGTTTCTTCATTCTGTGACAGAGGTACTGTATGCTTGTTGCAATATCTCCTTGCCAATTTCATCAGGATTACGCATGTGCAGCAAGTTCAGTGTGTGGTATTCATTGATCCTTTTGTAATATCCCACATTAATGAAACTTACATTTATATGGCACCTTTAATATGGGACAGTGCCCCATGGTGCTTCACTGAATCATAATTAAGTAAAATCTGGATAATGAGGCCAAGCAGGAGACATTAGGAGAGATGGTAAAAGCTTGTGCACATAGGTAGCTTTAAAGGAGAAAAAGCTTACAGGGAGGATTCTTGGGGTAGCCTGACCACGGCTGGCAAAAGAGTGAGATATGCAGAAGGCTGCAGTAGTGCATTCTGAGAAGTTATACAATTAGAGGCTTTAAAGAGAGTTTAAACCATGAAATTATTTAAACTTGACAGTGAGAATATTAAATAAAAGGCAAGGGTGTATCAAGATCTAATGTAGGTTATGAATTACACGTAATCTGCACCATGAAATGAGCTAAATGTTTGGAGAATAAAGAACATAGTCTAACTAGGAATACATTGTGTGGTTGAGTCTGAATTTGGCAATAGCATACTATGGATTTCAGCAGCAAAGAGGGTCAGGTCCTGAAGGTGGACGTAAATCCTCTTTATGGTGGAGAAATTGTGTGGTCAGGAAGTCAGCTTGTGTCATTTTGATGTCAAGATTGCAAAAACACTGGTTCAACCTTAGACCCCAGACAGTGAATGAGAGGAAATTGATAGAAGGCTAGAGGTAGTGATTTTGGAACATAGATAGAAACGAGCATAATATGACTTTGTGAATCCTTACTCCATCATTCACTGCAATTATGGGTGATGTTGGGCTTCAGCTCCAATTTCTCATCTGCTCCCCACATCCCTTGACTTCCTCATAGACAAAAAATATATCTATCTCAGCCTTAAGTGACTTCATTGATTATCAGTCCACAGTCTCTGAAGGGAAGAATTTCAAAGATTCATATTGTTTAAGTCAATAAATATCTGCACCCCTCACTCCCAAATTGTTGGCCCCTTGACCTAAAGCTGTGCCCCTCTCTTCTAGATTTGCCAATCAGGGAAACAAACTCTTAGTGTCTATCCTGACAATCCACCTTTATAATCTTGAATCGTTCAATGTGATCACCTCTATTCTGCTTAACTCTAGAGAAGATGGATCCAATTTCAAGGAAGTTACAGATAGTATTATATTGAATAAAAAGGCATTTAATGATGCAAGTATTACTAACAAAATTGAGTTTTATAAGTATTTTAGAAATCAGCAAAGGAACACCAAAACATTAATTAAAAGGGGAGAGAAAGGTTATGAAAGTAAACAAGCCAGTAAAATAAAATGTTCTAAGAGTTTTTACAAGTTTATAAAAGAAGAGAGTAGGTGAACGTTGGTCCCTTCAAAGCATAGGCTGGATAAGTCAGCAATGTTCTTAAATAAACTATGATCATAGTGGGAACAACTGCTTTCCGATAATTGGTGCTGCTCCCCTATGAATGGATTGTCATTTCTCTACACCACCTTTAAGCCACATACTTAATGCTTTCATTTGTATTAACAAATGCCAATTTCTTGTGACTCGGGTAATAATTCAGAGATGATTACCTCTGTGGATCTTCTTTCTAATTTAACCTCCAGATGCTCATACTCCCTCAGCAGAAGTTCTTTCTTCTTTCTATCTATAACATGGTACCCACTTGCACCTTGACAACTGGATCCAAGTTGTTCCCTCGCACAAAGGGATATTCTACTCGACACTATGACAGCAAAACAACCTTTTGAGATTTAAACTTTCTGATGCAGAAAGCAGTATCTATCCCTCTAACTATACTGTCCTCTGCTTCTGTTACATTCCCTTTTGTTCCCTGCACCATGTTCAGTTAGCTCATCTCTGCAGACCACACTAGCTGCAAGAACCTCAAACCTGTGGGACAATTATTGGAGTTAAAATTCTTTCTCTGGTGCCTTCTGGATCTCTACACATGTGTTACACAGTCATCCCTTCCTGTCCCTTATCACGAGTCTAAGAGGTGTAACTCTACTGGAAGAAAGTGTCCAGGTAACCTCCCACTCCCTGGTGCATCATATGTCATTGAGGCAAGTTTGCCACATATAAGACTGAATCTTAGACAGGCAATTAATGAAAATTGAGCTGTAAAGTCATGATGATGGGGATCTTGGCAGTGTTTGAAGACTGGTGAAGAATTAGTACTCATGTCAGTAGCACATGTGTAAGCTGATCACATTCCTTTGGCTGTTTTGGAGCAGTACGTGGAGGGGCAACAGTACATCAGTGGAAAAGATGTGGGATGAGATAATTGGGCCCTTGCTAGAAATATTTCTGACAACGTTCAGTAGGTTTGAGTGGAACCAAGAGAAGGCAGCCAAGTTACATTGAACATTGGGAGAGGATCACTTGAGAAGGGTGGTGTTGACCATATCAGAGACTGCAGAGGATTTGGGGAAATTTGAAAACATGGGGAGGAGAAATCCCTTAGAGGCAACAAATTCAATGTGCCAAATTATTCCTGATGTTAAAGGTGGAAGGTAAGAAACTTAATGAAAAGAATAGGTAGTGCAAAGTAGAAGCGAGAGGTTGCCTTTGTTCTTCAGGATTATTCTGGAGCAGTGAGTATTTTTAGCATTGAATGAGGTACAAAAACACCTGATAGTTTTTTAATACATGTCTGTTTTGTGTACCAACTAATTTATTACTAAACTCGGACATTGCTTTGAAGCCAAACACACACTTTCTTCAATATATATAATCCTAAATCTAAAAGTGTTTCCAATATAATATGACTGACACTGGGTGATAATGTTGTTGAAAACTGATTCTTTTTTTCTACAGAACATTCAGAAAAAATTCTGTGCCATAACTCATGATTCAGTCAGTCATCTGGGGGACAGCCTGCAGAGGATTGGGTCAAAGTTCAAGAGCTCATTAGAAGTAATGATGATGTGTTCAGATTGTCCTACTGTATTTGTGGATGCTGAAACTGTAAGTTTTTTTTAGACTTTTCCGGTAATAAGATTAATAACAATTGTAAAAACACGGTTTATACTAATTTTATGCCTGTAATACTATGCTATTTTTATTATAGAATAGTTACAACTTAATCACATTCATTCATATAGCTGTATTCCAGAAAATGCATGATGCGATTCTTAAAAGTAATGCTTCAAAGTAGTTTGCTATTCATTTTTATGAGCAGCTTTCTGATATTTCATAAATTGTAAAATCAAACGTAATATTCTCAAGTTACTTTCTTTATCTTTAACTCTTCACCGGTTGGCCGTGTATTGGGAAACGTCAAACTGACGAATGATGATGTGAAAATCTAGCACTTATACTAAATCAAGTGATGACTACAGATAATGTTTAAATACAAAAATGCTTTGCAACTGTATACCTTGGAAATCACCAAAAGTTAGCTGGAGCCTGTTTACGGTAGCAAAAGTAACATTTTGATTATAATGATGGCAATCTGCAAAATTAAATTCTGTTTTTAAAATCCCACTTAAGTTTTTTTTTGTTTTGTTATTTTCATTTTTAAAAAATCTTTCTTCCCTATCTCTCCCTAACCTCATCCAGAGATGTGACAGGATTATGTCCATGCATTACTCAACATAGGAAAGTCCACACAATCAGCTTCCAGTCATTGAATTGGTCAAGGAGAGTTGCGTAGGATAATTTACCTCTCTTCTTGATTATGGGCACAAATAGAGGAACCAGAATTACAAACACAGAATTACAGTGTTAACTCACTGAGCAATTCTGTTTATTAGTCTCTCCAGCATAAATGTACATTTTAAATTTTAATATATATTTAATATAAATTTTAATTTATATTCAAAATGTATAAAGTTAACAATTTTTGTTTGTTTCATACAGCTTGTTTCATGTGGATTGTTAGAGACTTTAAAGTTTAGTGTATTGGAGCTACAAGAACACTTGGATACCTACAATGCCAAAAGAGAGGGAGCTGAACAGGTAAGCTGTAGAAATCATCCTTTGCTTAAATCAGTCAAAACAAAGTGGCAATTGTGGCAATCTTTACAGAGGTCACACTTGCTCTGATGTTGAGATGAAGCATTTAAAAAGTGTGGAACTTTGAAAGGAAAAGAAAACGTAATACAGCAGTTTCCTTTCACATCTCTTTCTACTGTTAACCTAGTAAATATGTTCCAGAACACCTTGGAATTGCTAAATGCAATGTACGTTTATCGTATCGTTGTAAAGAATTTCTCTACTTTTTAGAATGCAAATTATTGGGAATATGCAGTGGAATGAAAACTTAGAATGATGTAAAATTTGAGAAGCAGTAGTCTTGGTTTTATTTATAAAATTTGTTCTGCCTGTACTAACTAAAGAAAAACTTAGATCATGTTTCAATTTTTTCGTAATCCCAATCCAAAGGAAGTGTCAATTGAAAATGGTGCAAATATCTTTTGCCCTGATAGTGCAGTTCCTCTTTAGGATCACAGGAGTTCAGAATTAACGCTATTGTCATGCATCAAAAGAAAAAGTGTATGGTGACTATTGTAAAGAGTCAAAGCATTTGTCCTGAGTGAAAGTAAATGCCAGAAAAATAAATAACATGCCCAAAAGCGTGGTAAATAAGATTTAGATCAGGATACTGGGGAGATAGTGATGCAGTGGCAGTGTCACTAATCTACTTAGCTAGAACGCCTAGCTATTGTTCTGGTGATGAGAGTTTGAATGCCATCGTGACAGATTGTGTGAAAATTAATTTCAGTGAAAACTAGTTTGGATTAACAGCTAACTTAATGACGACCATATAACTATTGACAATTGCTGTTAAAAACTGATCTGATTCATTGTTGTCCTTTAGGGAAGGAAGTGTGCTGTCCTCATCAAGTGCAATATTGTATAGCATTTTATGTATCATAGTGACTATGTTGGATAATCCATAAAAAGAGTTGTGTGAATAACTATGTAAGATTCAGTGCTCCTGTAGAAAGATGTACAGGCTTGCTATTTCCTGTTCATTAAT
Source organism: Chiloscyllium plagiosum (assembly GCF_037043375.1). NCBI lineage: Eukaryota > Metazoa > Chordata > Chondrichthyes > Orectolobiformes > Hemiscylliidae > Chiloscyllium > Chiloscyllium plagiosum. The sequence continues at coordinate 73,590,468 of NW_028270139.1, read as the reverse complement.
AGCTCACAACTGCAGATCTAAAATTTTGAAATCTCACATAAAACTAGCCTGCACCTTTTAAAAAGAAGATCCATTGTTGTCAAAGCAGGTGCTGGAAATTGTGCATGAATTTAATCTGCTCTCAGAAACAGTGAGAATTCACAGCATGTGGGAGACAGTAGGTTCCAATGTTTTTGGATATTCCATTGAAGTTCTTGATAGAGGAGGAGTGATCTGCAGGGGTTAAGAGGTCCTCCAGATATTGGTCAAAAGGTAATTAGGGCAGATGGCCACTGTGGAAGTCATGACAAGGAAGCAAGCCCCAAGGACTTGACTGTGATGCTGAAAGTTCAAAAATCTCCTGCAAGTAGTCAAGGTCAGTGAATATGTCTTAAAATGTCATAGTCAATCAATGATTGAATCACCAGCTTTAGGCACCACTCACTGCCCCATGTCTGCCGGGGACAGGACTCATCCTTATCATCATTCACACTGCTACTTACCTGACACCCACATCTCCCAGCTTGCATACACCGCCAATAATTCAATCACAAAAACTACATCAACCAAGTAGATTGTACAGCACTAATTTCCATATTTTAATCTGTATCCAGACAAGATGGCACACATCTTAAGCAGCAAAAGTTATGCTGAAGGGGACTTGTACACCTGCCCCTGTGGAAGTTGTGGTGCTAATTACATTCACATGTTGTGGACCCATTCATGCTGAAGATACTTTTGCTATTTCCATTGCAGCACAAACACAGTCACTTATCTTGTAGGGGAAGTTTAGATAGTTTATAACCATATGTGAATTAGTGTGCAAAGGAGCTTGCATTGTCACAGCAACCAGCAGCCAGGGGAGTGGCACTGCCTCCTTGGAGCACAACCGAACTGTCCTTGACTTTGATTATAACCTGATTTTAGTATTATATATTTTAGTGTTATGTTCTTGTGTCCTGCTGAGGCACAATAGATAGAGAGCATTGAAGATGCACTTTTGTAAGAAGTCTGAACATCTTTGTTTCTGAAGGAACTTAACTGGTGTTACTGAATCTAAGAATATAGAGAATTCCTAAAGGCAGGGAGAGGTCATTTGGCCCATGGAGCATGCAAAGTGCATCCCATCCCCATAACCCCATACAGGGTTTTTACCATAACTAATGCACCTAGCCTGCACATCCCTGGACGCTGCAGGACAATTTTTAGCATGGCCAATTGACCTAATCTGCACGTCTTTGGACTGTGTGAGGAATCCAGAGCACCCAGAGAAAACCCATTTAGGTACTGACATAAGGTCCAAACTCCACACAGACAGTCTCCCATAATCGAAATCAAACTTAAATCCCTGGTGCTGTGAGGCAGCAGTGCTCGCCACTGTGCAACCCTATCTGGGGCAGGCCTGAATTCATTGCATTTATACAGGAGAACCAATTGAAATATGTACATCAGGAAAGAGGCCTGCAGCAAGTGGCTGATCTATTAAAACTACATTAACAGTATGAAGGTACAGCAACCATTGAGCATAAAATAAGGAACCCAATAATTTAGAATATTCAAAGCTCTTGGACATATGCTGTTTGCGTCGTTGCTTCAGTTTAACTGAAGAAAATCCAGGCTCGAAAGAGGGTCCAAATGAAATATCAAAATCTATATTTATCAGCAATCAGGATGGCTCCAAAACTTAGTAAGTTAATTCAGAGAATGGTGTGCCTAGAGGGCACATGAATTGAGATTTAAATGATGAAAGGATTGGATGCAATCCAGTTTTGCTGCATTATTTCAAATGGACAGGGATGGTGGAATTCAAGGTCATTCCTCCGATAAAACCTATATGCAAAGTGTTCAGTGAGCTGCCAGGGAATATTTCTTTGCAGAGCCACTACAAACTGCCAGGATATGGTGAAAGGAAATTGTTTCAGTACTTTGAAGAAAACCTTGACATATAACGAGTCATGTAAAAAAGAAGGGAACTGCTAACGGCTCTGCAGTGAATCTGGTAATCCCCATATAAATGCATCTTAGCTTTGCATCACCTCAAATTCTCTAAGGTTTCCAAACTATGCACCTCAACTGGCACCTTGATTGTGACAGCCTTCCAACCTATTTTAAAAAATATTTTCTAACCAACCTGTTCAGGGACATTTTTACACATCTCTGGAGCAAGTGAAATTTGAACCCAGGCCCTCTGTCTCAAAGCTAAGATACACTGCCACTGCCCCACCAGAACTTCCTTGCATCTCATACGATGATGATTTCCAACATGGTCGTCAACTCTGCATCAGGTATTGCCTGTTGAGATTCAGGAGTCCCACTGTGACAAGGCAGTTTCTACTGCATTTGCTCCAGAGGAAGGTAGTGAGCTAGGAACGTTCTTGATTAGGTCTGTTGGTTCATACTCATTGGTTTAAATCTAACAGCTTCATACTGAACATGTGCGAAGTGACAAAGAAAATTCCTGATTGGTTTGAGAGTAATAGTGCTGTAATGGAATTTCTGATTAAAGCCAAGCTTAATTACATGGAAGATCCAAGCAAAAAGACTTTGAATACGCAGAGAACTAGTTAAGGTCAAAAGTCCAATAAATTGCTCGGCAGTGCTCCAGTGACTGGTTGTAATATTGTCAGAATATCCCAGGTACCCTTTTACACAGGAAATGCTAGGGGCTTGGATGGAGGGATCAAAAGGTAAGAAATCCATGAAAGAAAACAACTCAATTGAAATCAAAGGTAGTGAACACATCACAGATTCTAATAAACATTGGAGAGATAGATGGAACTCACTTTCAGTTGTTCTCCAGGAAGTACATGCATTGTGAAAACTCTAGATATCCTAGAAAGCTTGCCTGTCTTGGCAGAGTTGGATATCAGCCCACTGTAAAGTAACTTAACAAAGCCCTGACTCGCTTGCATTAGGCAAAGCTATGTATGATGTTGTGCAACCTGAGCTCATCAAGTATAGGAAGCCATTGCTCCTGTATTATCTACACACATTTTGGTGTTTCTTCAAAAGGGAAGGGCCTATGCCCCAGGTGATGGTGCTGACGGTCAGTTAAACAATCAAATGGATTGAGAACCCACTGCTAGTCAAGTCTGAAGCATTTGCAACAATTTCAGGCAGAAACAGTAAGACAATTCAACCTTCTCATGAGGTCCCCAGCCTTAGAGATGGCAGTCTTCCATCTAAGCTGCCTGGCCACTGGGAGGTCCTGGGCACACCAAATTAACCGAGGCATTGGAACAACCACAGAAATTGCTGGAAAAACTCAGCAGGTCTGGCAGCATCAGAACTGTTCAGAGAGAGGGTCACTTGACCCGGAACATTAACATCTCTCTCCACAGGTGCTGCTGACCTCATAGAGTCATAGAGATGTACAGCATGGAAACAGACCCTTCGGTCCAACATGTCAATGCCGACCAGATATCCCAACCCAATCTAGTCCCACCTGCCAGCACTCAGCCCATATCCCTCCAAACCCTTCCTATTCATACACCCATCCAAATGCCTCTTAAATGTTGCAATTGTACCAGCCTCCACCACTTCCTCTGGCAGCTCATTCCATACACGTACCACTCTGTGTGAAAAGGTTGCCCTGTAGGTCTCTTTTATATCTTTCCCCTCACATCCTAAACGTATGCCCTATAGTTCTGGACGCCCCGACCCCAGGAGAATGACTTTGCCTATTTACCCTAACCATGCCCCTTATAATTTTGTAAACCTCTATAATGTCGTCCCTCAGCCTCCGACAGTCCAGGAAAAAAGCTCCAGCCTGGTAAGCCTCTCCCTATAGCTCAAATCCTCCAACCCTGGCAACATCCGTATAAATCTTTTCTGAACCCTTTCAAGTTTCACAACATCTTTCCGATAGGAAGGAGACCAAAATTGCACAAAATATTCCAACAGTGGCCTAACCAATGTCTTGTACAGCCGTAACATGACCTCCCAACTCCTGTACTCAATACTCTGACCAATAAAGGAAAGCATACCAAGCACTACCTTCACTAGCCTATCTATCTGTGACTCCACTTTGAACCTGCACTCCAAGGTATCTTTGTTCAGCAACACTCCCTAGGACCTTACCATTAAATGTATAACTCCTGCTAAGATTTGCTTTCCCAAAATGCAGCACCTCGCATTTATCTGAATTAGACTCCCATTTATCTGAATTAAACTCTATCTGCCACTACTCAGCCATTGGCCCAACTGGTCAAGATCCTGTTGTAGTATGTGGTAACCCTCTTCGCTGTCCACTACACCTCCAATTTTGGTGTCATCTGCAAACTTACTAACTGTACCTCTTATGCTCACATCCAAATCATTTATGTAAATGACAAAAAGTAGGGGACCCAGCACCGATCCTTGTGGCACTCCACTGGTCACAGGCCTCCAGTCTGAAAGACAACCCTCCAACACCACCCTCTGTCTTCTACCTTTGAGCCAGTTCTGTATCCAAATGGCTAGTTCTCCCTGTATTCCGTGAGATCTGACCTTGCTAATCAGTCTCCCATGGAGAACCTTGTCGAATGCCTTACTGAAGTCCATATAGGTCACATCTTCTGCTCTGCCCTCATCAATCCTCTTTGTTACTTCCTCAAAAAACTCAATCAAGTTTGTGAGATATGATTTCCCACGTACAAAGCAATTTTGACTATCCCTAATCATTCCTGCCTTTCCAAATACAAGTGCATCCTGTCCCTCAGGATTCCCTCCAACAACTTGCCCACCACTGACGTCAGGCTCACTGGTCTATAGTTCCCTGGCTTGTCCTTACCACCGTTCTTAAACAGTGGCGCCATGTTAGCCAACCTCCAGTCTACCAGCACCTCACCTGTGACTATCAACGATAGAAATATCTCAGCAAGAGGCCCAGCAATCACTTCTCTAGCTTCCCACAGAGGTCTCGGGTACACCTGATCAGGTCCTGGGGATTTATCCACCTTTACCTATTTCAAGACATCCAGCACTTTCTCCTCTGTAATATGGGCGTTTTGCAAGATGTCACCATCTATTTCCCTACAGTCTATATCTTCCATATCCTTTTCCACAGTAAATACTGATGAAAAATACTCGTTTAGTATCTCCCCCATTTTCTGCAGCTCCACACAAAGGCCGTCTTGCTGATCTTTGAGGGGTCCAGTTCTCTCCCTAGTTACCCTTTAGCCCTTAATGTATTTGTAAAAACTCTTTGGAATATCCTTAATTTTATTTGCCAAAGCTATCTCATGTCCATTTTTTTGCCCTCCTGATTTCCCTCCTACTGCCTTTATACTCTTCTAAGGATTCACTCAATCTATCCTGTCTATACCTTACAAATGCTTCCTTCTTTTTCTTAACCAAACCCTCAATTTCTTTAGTCAGCCAGCATTCCCTATACCTCTCAGCCTTTCCTTTCACCCTGACAGGAATATACTTTCTCTGGATTCTCGTTATCTCATTTCGGAAGGCTTCCCATTTTCCAGCCGTCTCTTGACCTGCGAACATCTGCCCCCAATCAGCTTTCGAAAGTTCTTGTCTAATACCGTCAAAATTCGTCTTTTTCCAATTTAGAACTTCATCTTTTAGATCTGGTCTATCCTTTTCTATCATTATTTTAAATCTCATGGAATTATGGTCGCTGGCCCCAAAGTGCTCCCCCACTGACACCTCAGTCACCTGCCCTGTCTTATTTCCGAAGAGTAAGTCAAGTTTTGCACCTTCTCTAGTAGGTACATCCACATACTGAATCAGAAAATTTTCTTGTACACACTTAACAAATTCCTCTCCATCTAAACCCTTAACACTATGGCAATCCCAGTCGGTGTTTGGAAAGTAAAATCCCCTACCATAACTACCCTATTATTCTTACAGAAAGCTGAGATCTCCTTACGTTTGTTTCTCAATTTCCCTCTGACTTTAGGGGGTCTATAATACAATCCCAATAAGGTGATCATCCCTTTCCTATTTTTCAGTTCCAGCCAAATAACGTCCCTGGATGTATTTCTGGGAATATCCTCCCTCAGCACAGCTGTAATGCTATCCCTTGTCAAAAATGCCAATCCCCCTCCCCTCTTGCCTCCCTTTCTATCCTTCCTGTAGCATTTGTATCCTGGAACATTAAGCTGCCTGTCCTGTCCATCCCTGAGCCATGTTTCTGTAATTGCTATGATATCCTAGTCCCATGTTCCTAATTATGCCCTGAGTTCATCTGCCTTCCCTGTTCGGCCCCTTGCATTGAAATAAATGCAGTTTAATTTATTACTCCGACCTTGTCCCTGCCTGCCCTGACTGTTTGACTCGCTTCTTTTCTCAACTGTACCAGTCTCAGATTGATATCTTTCCTCACTATCTCCCTTGGTTTCTTTCCCCCCCCCACCTTACAAGTTTAAATCTGTTGAGCTTTTCCAGCAATTTCTGTTTTTGTTTCTGATCTACAGTCCTTTCAGTTTTTATTTAGCTAAGGCATTGGCTTCGGCTTCCAGCAACTGTTGTCATGCATGGACCTCAGAGGTCCAGAAATTATTGAGAGGAAACAGTGGTCTTCAGTCATTTTGTTTCACTCCATATAACATCAAGAAATTGTAAATGACAATGACTGCTGCAAGTGTAAACTATTCCGGACAGCTGCAACACTGACATGTTGAAAATTGCCCAGGAATTTCCTGTCCATAAAAAAAGGGCAAGTCCAACCTGACCAATTACCATTTACTAGTCCACTGTGATCATTAGGAAGGTGAAAGCAGGTGTTATTGGTGGTGCCCAGAAGTAAGATTGTTTGGTTTCACCATGGCCATTCAGCTCCTGACCGTAGTATAACCTTGGTCAAAAAGACTGCACAAAATATATGGATAAAAGAGATAAACCTCAGAAATGAAGTGAGAATGAATGCCCTTGACGTCAAGGCAGCATTTGACTGAGTGTGGTTTCAAGGAGCCCGAGGCAAAACTGGAGTGGGTGGGAATCCACGAGCACAAAAGATGATAGTTGTGGTTGTTTGAGGCAAATAATCTCTTTCAAGGGATCTCTCTGCAGGAATTCCCCGGATTAATTAGTGTTCTCAGGTCAACCATCTTCAACTGTTTTATCGTGACCTTCTCTTCTCTCTCTTCCCCCCCCTCCCCCCCCCCCCCTCCCAATGATGTTAGAAATAGAAATGTTCACTGATGACTGCATCACATTCAACATCAGCACCACATATTGCTGTTCAGTGTCTGGAATGTCAGTGAATAATTTTCACTTGCCTGAAAAACCACAGTTCCAACAACACTCAAAAGTTGCACACCATCCAGGATGAAGCAGCCCACTAAGTTTGGCACCCTATCTAATATGTTAACATTTACTCTTTCACTACATACACAATAGTAGAGATTTATACCATGTGTGAGATGCAACAATTCACCAAGATATTTTTGACATTACCTTCCAAAACAGTGACCTCTACTGCTCGGATGGGCAAAAGCAGCTGGTGCATGGAAATGCCACTTGCGAATTCCTCTCCAAGCCGCATGCCATGCTGTCTTTGCTGATGCTAGGTCCAAATCCTGCAACTTTTCTCTTCCGAACAGCACTGTGAATGTAACTATTAAATATAAACTGCTGTGAGACAAAAGACAACTCACTTTCTCAAGGGCAACAGTGAATGGGCAGTAAGTGCTGACATGACCAATGGTATGCACATCCTGTGAAAGAATAAACAAATTGTGAGCTGCAAAGAATTTGACCTCAAAGCATGACATTTTTCTGCTGAGCATCATTAGAAAAGTATTTCCCTTTTGCACTCCTCATTCTGTAAATCCAAGTGTCTCCAGTCTGAATTCTAATGAGGTTTTAGAACTGGTAGGTCAACAGTTGGCAGGCTCTTCACAATCCACTAACTTCGACAGAAATGCAGTGAGTAAGCAGACTACTGGCTCCTTGGATGTGTTGCATTGTCCACCCTCTGCATGAAATAGTTAAATATGTACACACTTTCCATTCTAAACTATGGGAGTTGAGTTTCCTTATTGCATTACAGATCTGAGTTTTCTGTGAATGAACAATTTCAGGTACTTCAGCCTGTTGTACTGTAAGGTAGACATTAACTTACTTGCCCTTTTCTGCTTTGTCTCCACTATTAGAATATAATTTTTTAGCGACTGACAAGAATTCTAATTCGCATTCCAGCTGTGTCTCTTATAATGTCAGTTCCTCTATCCATTTGGCTATAACACAACTGATTTTTTTTTTCTTTCTTTCAAGAAAGGTTGGCAAACATAGTTCCACTGTTTAAGAAGGGCAGTAAAGACAAGCCAGGGAACTATAGACCAGTGAGCCTGATGTCAGTGGTGGGCAAGTTGTTGGAGGGAATCCTGAGGGACAGGATGTACATGTATTTGGAAAGGCAAGAACTGATTCAGGATAGTCAACATGGCTTTGTGCGTGAGAACACATGTCTCAAACTTGATTGAGTTTTTTGAAGACGTAACAAAGAGGATTGATGAGGGCAGAGCAGTAGGTGTGATCTATAATGACTTCAGTAAGGCGTTCGACAACGTTCCCCATGGGAGACCGATTAGCAGGGTTAGATCTCATGTAATACAGGGAGAACTAGTCATTTGGATACAGAACTGGCTCAAAGGTAGAAGGCAGAGGGTAGTGGTGGAGGGTTGTTTTCAGACTGGAGGCCTGTGACCAGTGAAGTGCCACAAGGATCGGTGCTGGGTCCTCTACTTTTTGTCATTTACATAAATGATTTGGATGTGAGCATAAGAGGTACAGTTAGTAAGTTTGTGGATGACACCAAAATTGGAGGTGTAGTGGACAGCGAAGAAGGTTACCTAAGATTACAACAGGATCTTGACAAGATGGGTGAATGGGCTGAGAAGTGGCAGATGGAGTTTAATTCAGATAAATGCGAGATGCTGCATTTTGGGAAAGCAAATCTTAATAGGACTTATACATTTAATGGTAAGGTCCTAGGGAGTGTTACTGAACAAAGAAACCTTGGGGTGCAGGTTCATAGCTCCTTGAAAGTGGAATTGCAGGTAGATCGGATAGTGAAGAAGGCGTTTGGTATGCTTTCCTTTATTGGTCAGAGAATTGAGTACAGGAGTTGGGGAGGTCATGTTGCGGCTCTACAGGACATTGGTTAGGCCGCTGTTGGAATATTGCGTGCAATTCTGGTCTCCTTCCTATCGGAAAGATGTTGTGAAACTTGAAAGGGTTCAGAAAAGATTTACAAGGATGTTACCAGGGTTGGAGGATTTGAGCTATACGGAGAATCTGAACAGGCTGGGGCTGTTTTCCCTGGAGCATCGGAGGTTGAGGGGTGACCTTATGGAGGTTTACAAATTATGAGGGGCATGAATAGGATAAATATACAAAGTCTTTTCCCTGGGGTGGGGAAGTCCAGAACTGGAGGGCATAGGTTTAGGGTATGAGGGAAAAGATATAAAAGAGACCTAAGGGGCAACCTTTTCACACCGAGGGTGGTACATGTATGGAATGAGCTGCCAGAGGAAGTGGTGGAGGCTAGTACAATTGCAACATTTAAAAGGCATTTGGATGGGTATATGAACAGGAAGGATTTGGGGGGATATGGGCCAGGTGCTGGCAGGTGGAACTAGATTGGGTTGGGATATCTGGTCAGCATGGACGGGTTGGACCGAAGGGTCTGTTTCCATGCTGTACATCTCTATGATTCTATAACTCTATATTCAAGGCATAAATAGAAAGGCCATTAATCAATAAAGGTTATGGGGAAAAGGCAGAAAAGTGGAGTGGATGATTATCAGATCAGCCATGATCTCTTTGAATGGCAGAGCAGACTCAGTAATCTGAATAGCCTACTTCTCTTCCACCTTACAATCTTCAGTCCATGGAAATTCCAGATATTAAAATCAAATGACTAAATTTGCTAACAATTTTTTAAAAATCTCTCATGTGACAAAAGCAGTTCCTTGGTGCTGTGTTTGTCTGATAATCCACTCGGCATGAGAGAAGAAGTAGGTCCATGAGAAACTGTATTGGTTATCCTTTGCTTTGTTATTGCAACTTTAGTTTCTTGAGAAACATTTAGTTTCTGTACATCAGTTTTCAGAACCTTTCCACACTTTTATGTTTGCTTTTACAGTAAGTCTGTAAGATATCGGAGTAGAATTAGGCCATTTGGTCCATTTTGTCTGCTCTGGCTTTCGTTTGTGGCTGGTATGTTTTTCAACTCCAATCTCTTGACTTCTTTAAATAACCCTTGATCCTCTTACTAATCAGCAACCTATTTATCTCTGTCTTAAAGACATTCAATGACTTGGCCTCCGCAGATCTCTGCAGCAATGAATACCACAGATTAACCACCTTCCAGCTGAAGGACTTACTTTTAATCTCAGTTTTTTAAAGGGCTGTCCCTTCACTATGAGGCTGTGCCTTGGGTCCTAGTCTCTCGTACTAGTGGAAATATCTTGTTCAGATCTACGCTATTCAGGCCCCTCAGTATTCTGTAAGTTTCAATGAGAATTGCCTTATCCTTCTAAACTTCTTCAAATATAGACCCAAAGTCCTCAACCACTCCTTATATGACAAGCTCTTCATTCCTGGAATCGTTCTTGTGAACCTCATCTGGACCCCTGCAAGGCGAGGACATCCTCCTTAGATAAGGGGCTCAAAACTACTCAATGTTCCAAATATCTGACCAGAGCCTTTATACAAACTCAGCACTTCCCTGTTAGTCCAGGTGCATGTGGGCAATAGGTGGTGAGGAGTCCCAAGCAAGTAATTAGGCAGTGGGTTGGTGGTCGAGAGGAGGAGGAGCGTAAATGAGAGATGGTGTTGCAGAAAGTAGTGAGAGTAGGAGAGCATGAACCTTGGTGGGAGGTGAGTGCAGTGCAGATAGGGATGTGGGCCAAATGGAACTAGATTAGGTTAGGATATTTGGTCGGAATGGACAGGTTGCACCGTGCTGTACATCTCCATGACTGTATAACCCTGCTTAACTATGTACTTCCAAGTACTCTGCAATCTCATCCTTAATAATGGACTCTTAAAATCTTAACCAGCGACCAAGGTCAAGCTAACTGGTCTATAATTTCCTGCGTTTTGCCTCCTTCCCTCCTTATGGGTGTTACATTAGCTGTTTTCCAGTCCTGACGCCTGTGATCCATACAACACTACCTCAAAGTTTCATCATCTTTCCTTACAGAAATATTCTGCATTTTGTGGCCATCCCTATACCACTTTATTTGAAGATACATGCTATGCTCGCAATTTTACAACTTCAGTCAATAAATTATTTTCCTTTATGACTTGATTTTAATATTAATCCATCCAAATGCAGAATTTAAGCTTGCACCTTCAGAAGTGTAAGCACTGTGGTAAATAACTATTTCCTGGAGTGTTTTTATTAACTTTGTAATAAAATTGTAAACTTGAGGTATGGAGGTTCTCAGGTCTAGATTCTGAAGTAGTCCAGCCTTTTTCTCAATCCCAGTCCTCGACCAGGTGATCTGTGTTTGTTCTACTGACCCAAATTATTAATGAACAGTACAGCACAGTAATGGCCTTTCACTCCACCAAGACTGTGCTCACACATGGCGCTTTTCTAAATAAAAATCTTTTGCCTCTGTGCAATCTGACTCTTCCCTACCTAGTCATAACTGTCAAGGTGCCCCTTAAAAGTTGCTATTGTATTCACCTCCTCCATCATCTTTGGAAGCACATTCTAGGTATTTACCACTGTCAGTGTAAAAACAAAAAGTGCCTCTCACATCTCCCTTTAAAGTTACCTCCTTCTAAACCTATATCGCCTTGTAATTAGCATTCATACCTTAGAAAAAGACTCCCAACTATCCATTCTATCCATGCCTTTCATAATTTTGTAAACCTCTTTTACGATCCTGGCAACATTCTGATAAACCTTTTGTGAAATCCTCTCCAAAGTCTCCACATCCTTCTGACAGTGCAGTGACCAAAACTATTCATAAAATTCCAATGTGGTCTAAATAAACTTCTATGTACCTGCAACATAACTTGCCAATTTTTATATTCTGTGCCCTGACTGAAGACAAGCATGCCATATGCCTTCGTGACCAGTTTATCCACTTGTGTTGCCACGTTATGGGAACTGTAGGTCTGTATGGCCAGATTCCCCTGTATTTTAATGTTTTTAAGAATTCTTCTGTTTAATATATACTTTCATCCAAGTCTCCAGTTTATGTGTAGCCTTCCTGTTACCTCTAGCAATCTTTCTCACTATCCTCAGCTCCCCCATTCTTTGTGTCATCTGCAAACTCACTACTTAGGCCACCTGCAAATAATTTTTGTATGTTACAAACAACAGGGGTCCCAGCACTGATCCCTGAGGAACACCACTGGTCACAGATCTCCAATCCGAAAAAAGCACTTTCACTAATACTGTAAGCCAGTTCTATATCTATCTTGCCAGTTCTATATCTATCTTACCAGCTTAATACAAATCTCATGTGACTTCACCTTCTGTATCCACCTCCCATAGGGGACCTTGTCAAAGACCTTGCTAAAATTCATTTGGACAACATCTACTGCTTTGCTTTTATCAATCATCTTTGTCACTTCCTCAAAAATCTCAATCAAATTTGTGACATCCCTGTATAAAGTGATGCTGTCTTTCACTAGTAAGTCTATATTTTTTCAAATGAGAGTAAATCCTATCCCGAAGAATCATCTTCAGTAATTTACCTACCACTGATTTAATGCTCATCAGCCTTTTGTTTCCCATTTTATCCCTTTTGCCCTTCTTAAACAAAGGAACAGATGCTATTCACCAGTCCTAAGACCTCCTGTATCCAAAGATGATACGAAGATTTCATACAAGGCCCCAGCAGTTTTCTCACCTGCCTCCCTCAGTAATCTGGGATGCATCCCATTGGGTCCTTGGGACTTGTCAGCCTTAATACTTCTCAAAACAGCCAATACCTTTTTTTTTATATATTGACGTACCCTAGAGTATCACCATATCCCTACCATGTCTTTCTCCTTTGTGAATACCACGACACAGGATTCATTCAGGACCTCAACCACTTCCTCCTTTGTCCTTGAGGTACCTACCTTTTCCTTAGCTACCTTCTTGCTCCTTATATATGTATGATTTTGCTTAATCCTGTTTGCCAAAAGACATGGCTTCCTTTAGTCCTCCTAATTCATTGTTTGAATTCTTTCCTGTCATCTTTGCATTCATCGAAGACTGTCTGTCTGCAGTTTCATAAACCTTGCGTATGCCTCCATTTCCTTTTTGACTGAACTCTCAATATTCCTTGTCATCCCAGGTTCCTAAATCTTGCCATCCTTATCCTTCATATTGTCATGATGCCATGAACATGTTGCCCAAAATACCAAGGCAAAAGTTCACTTTTGTGTATAATGGTACAGTAACGAAAAGCGTGGTGATGAAAAAGCATGGCTGGTCAGGCAGCATTCGAGCATCAGGATGAAGCACTTATATGTCAACTCTCTTGCTCCTTGGATGCTGCCTGACCTGTGAGTTTTCCAGCACCACACTTTTTGACTCTGATCTCCAGCATCTGCAGTCCTCACTTTCTCCTTATTATGGTGCTATATTCAGCTTTAAACATTTGTTTCAATATTTGACTATTTCAGTGATGGGACCAAGAGGATCTACTTGGTTTTGCACGTATCTTCTATTGTAAACTCTGTCTTATAAATATAATTAAATTGGGTCACGTATGAGCATAATATGATTTACAAATGGAACTTGGAATCCATTCACTGATTGAATCAGATGCTGCAGCCTCTGGAGTACTCTATCCATTATTGCATCAGCCATCAAATTTGATTTAGTGATTCTTTTTAAATTGATTAAATGAAGAATTGCCTTTCTGCTTTGTTACTAGAGTTATACAGATCTCTGGAATGAGGTATTTTGGGAAGTGGCCTTCACTGCCTTTATATGCACAATGTTGTTTTCTAATGGGCAAAATAGCCATCTGTGGTTAACACTATACATGTTCTGTAAACCTATATTTGTAAAACGTATCACCTCTCTTTGATTTGTGTCTTCTAAATAATTTATATTTTAGTGAATCATGGTTCAAAAGTGAACTTTCTTCAGGAGATTTCCAAGCAGCCTAGAAGTCAAGAATTTAAAATGTTTAGAGTAATTTTGGATTCTTGAAATTTAAAAGTAGATTGGGTTTTAGGTAAAGATATTGAAGAGGAAATTAATTTAGAAGCGTAAATGGAAAGTGTTGTCTCCTGATCTGACTTCCTCCGGGAACTTAGATACACTATTAATCTAATTGAGTTGTTTAAAGTGATAAAGGAAATGGAAACAGAGGAGGTCTATCCTCTGGGGGGGTGGGGGAGGTGGGGAGAGGGAGTGGTTAATTCAGAATCTAAGGGCACAACCTTAAAACTGAACTTTGGTCATTTCAAGCATTATATCAGGAAGTATTTCTACACAATATGGGTAATGGAAATTCAGCAATTTCCTGCCCCAAAACTTTGTAGATGCAGTTTCAAGTTTTCAAAACTAATATGGACAGTTTTTAATTGTGCAAAGACATGGACAAATCTGTATTGAAGGTGGAGTTACGTACAAACACATAAATTAGGAGCAGGAGTAGGCTGCTCATCCCTTGAGCTCGATCTTCTCTGGACCTTCCGGTCCAAATCCCAGATGGAGTCAGAATCACAGAGATGTACAGCAGGGAAACAGACCCTTTGGTCCAACTCATCCATGCCTACCAGATATCCTCAATTAACCTACTCCCATTTGCCAGCTCTTGGCCCATAATCTTCCAAATCCTTCCAATTCATATACCAATCCAGATGCCTTTTTAAATGTTGAAATTGTACCAGCCTCCACTACTACCTTTTGCAGCTCATTCCTGACATGCATCACCCTCTGTGTGAAAATGTTGCCCCTGAGGTTCCTTTTAAATTTTTCCCCTCTCACCCTAAACCTATGCCCTCAAATTCTGGACTTCCCCACCCCAGGTGAAAGATCTTGTCTATTTACCCAATCCATACCCCTCATGATTTTATAATCCTCTACCCCACCCCCCCAAGCCTCCGATGCTCCAGGGAAAACGGTCCCAGCCTATTCAGCCTTTCCCTATAGCTCAAACCCTCCAAGCCTGGCAACATCTTTGTAAATCTTTTCTGAACCTTTTTAAGGTTCACAACATCCTTCCTATAGGAGGGAGACCAGAATTGAACACACTGTTCCAAAAGTGGCCTTACCAATGTTCAGTACAGCTGCAACATGACCTCCCAACTCCTGTACTTTATATGCTTTATTGGTTTTGTTCTCAAATATCTTGCCACCTGCAAAGATTAATGCACATGCACCCATTGTCCTTGTGACCCAGTGCACTCTTTAGAACTGTATTGTAAGTTCTTTGTTGCCTCCCCATAAGTCTTCTGTTAAAATAAATCCTCTCTTATTTATCCCACTTATTTCTGCTTCTTTGACACAATGACAAAGAAAGTGGCTGTAAATCTCAAGGTGTGCAGTAAATGGTACCCAAAATGGAAAGCTACTACTTACGTAGTGCAATATTTTTGCTGTAAGAATAAGATCTGGGAACGTTTATCTGCGATTTATGAATAACTTTCCGTATACATGAGATTGTCATTGTTTTTATGTCGATTAAAGTACTTACTTACAAATATGATTGATTATTCTTTCAATGCAGTGGTTGGAGAATTGTAAAAGAACATTTGGCACAGTTGATGGTCTCCAAAGAACAAATAGAGAAGCACAAGTGAGTGATCTCTTTGTTTTTATTTTTTACAAGACTACACCACCCTTCCACTTCATTTTTTCACTTTGCTTGTATAGAGAAAGCCTTAGGAGAAAGTGGAGGAAGGATCATTAATGCACCTAATTGTTTTGAAAACATAATTCCCATTTTGGCAATTTATGGTAATATTTTGGGGACTGAATAATGCAAAAATGTTCTCTCCGTTGAGCATGATGTTGACATATCCAGCTAATTGCACTGGAAGTTCTCCTGTAAATTCAAAACCTTTACCACTTTCTTTATCAAAGATGGAGAGCATGGAAAACAAACATTGGACTACCCTCACGAAGCTATATACTGAAAATCATAAATTTGAGGCTTGAATCCTGCAATACCATGATTTGTAACTAGTAGTCTATACTATCTTTGAATTAAACTAATCTTTAGAATATTTATGTTTGCCTGCTTTCAGATTATTTATCGCCCTTTAACTTTGCTCCATATTCATGTGTGAGTAATTAATTTGCTTTTGAGGTCATGTTAGTAAAACAAAAGAGGCTCCATGTGAACAGTCTTGGGTTATTTTGTATTCTAAAATAAATAGGTATCAATGGTCAGTTAGGTCATTCTTCCAGTGAATGTTCTGAATGATCTGTTTATCTGTCATCTAACTAGTTAGCAAAACAAACTGAGTCAGTTATTCTGTCACTTTCTACCATTGTATAAATAAAGAAACAACCATTAGAAAATTAGGGTGTAAACAGTGTTGTATTTGTCCTTCCTTCGCTGTGATCAGGATGACTATTGCACATTAATTTTTTAACTACGTATTGGACAGGTTCAGCACTTCCAGAGGGGAATTCCCATTTACACACGCTATCAGTTTTGATGAAGGTAAATCATGCAGTGTGCCTGCATTGATCGATGAGTCCCTGAAATTTTAAGAAAAATGTCAGGGCTCCAGTTAGAAACAAAGTTGGATAAAAAGTTAAAGTATTTGGATTTGTTTAGTGCTAACAGATATTTCCAAAATGGTTTCTAAATATTGAATATGAAAATAGTATTTTATTAAATCAGATGAACTTAACTCCAATTCTCTGACATTTCTTCCACATGAATTAGCCAAAATATTTCTGATCTGAAGTTCATGGAAGTACTTTCTTAGGCAAGTGGAGGAGAAGAATTGTACAGGAATTTCTACAAAAAATTCTGAATGGAGTTGAGACTGTTATGATGAAGCTGAGCTGGGAGGGGATATTGTAGGGTGAATGCAATGCATTTATTCCTGCTGAAATGTGCTATTAATGTTCTGAAACTGGAGGACTACCAGGATGTAAATTGTGTGAGAAGCAGGTTTCACAGAACCAATAAGTAGTTAGTCTGTTGATAATTAGGCTCATTCAGAACAATTTGTGAAGAATATCCATTCCTACTTTTTTAAAAATTTGGCATTACTATAACAAATTTAAAAGCTATTTAGCAATTTAGAGCATCATACTCTTCCATCCGTGAAATCAGCTTTTTCTTTATCACATGAACGTTTGACAACAAAGTTTGAGAACTAAATTGGATGATCACACTATGTAGTAAGATGCAAATGCTGTTGATCATTTCATCAATCACCTGCATTAACCATTTCAATGTCATTCATGCAAATTTTCAACACTATTCACAACTCCTTTGATATGAAAGCAGTTCACATTCAAAAGGATATCCAGGTTTGGGCTGGCAATGGCAAGTAGGTTTCACTCCACATAAGCCAGGCAGTGAACATCTCCAATGAAGTTAATCTAATGCTCTTTGACATTTAATAACATTATCATTACACAATCACCCACTATCAGCTTCCTGAGCATTACTCTTGACCTGAAATTAAAATGTACCAGTCATATCCATACTACAAATACAAAAGAAAGTCAGAAACTAAACATCCTGCAGCAAATATCTCACATTCTCCAAAGCCTATCCATCTATAAGGTAGAAGTGAGAAGGAATACTCTCCCTTTGTCTGGATGTGTGGATTTCAATCAACACTCAAGAGACTTGACACCATCCAGCACCCCACCTTCCAGAATCACTGCCTTCTCCAATGCTGGATAGTAGCAATGTGCATGAGCTCAGGGCGCACTGCAACAACTTGCCAATGATCTTTTAACAGTATCTTCCAAATCCAAGACCATCCAGAAGGACAAGAGCAGTGGGTGCATGGAAATACCACCTCCTTGTTCCCCTTCAAGTCGCAAAGCATCTTAACTTGAATCTGTAACACCATCACAGGGTCAAAATTCTTAACCTCCCTTCCTAACAGCACTTTGGGTGTTCCTGTGCTCCAAGGGCTGCAGTGATTCAAGAAGGTAGTCTGCCGCTGCATTCTCCAGGGTAATGAGGGCTGGTTGATAATTACTGGTCTGGCCAGTAAAGTCCATTCCCATGAATGAATTGAAATAAAAGCCTATAGCTCCTGACACCACTCCAGCAATAGTGTTGAAGATATGGCAGAATTAGTCATGCCATAAGCTTAACTGTTGCAATACAGCTACAATACTGACATCTAGACAGCAGTGTGAAAAATTACACAGATATAACATCTGCAAACAGTCCCCAATTCCCTTGCCCCATCAGACCACTCACAATCATCAGTGAATGCTGCAATATGTCATCAACAGTTCTATGAAATGGCACTTACTCAGCAATAACTTGCTCACTACATTTGGCCCAGTCCTTCTGCTAAGGCCACACAGTTCCTCACAACAATACAGCCTTCATTCAAATCTGGACTAATGAGCTGAACTCTAGCGATGAAGTGAGAGTGAGTGTCCTTGCCACAAGACATTTGACTGTGTGTGGCATCAAGGACCCTTGTAGTAAAAGCAGAATATCACAGATGCTGGTAATCTGAAATAAGATCGGAAAGTATGAGAGAAACCCAGCAGGCGTACACCTGTGGAGAAGGAAATAGTTTTGAATCCAGTTATGACTCTCGATGGCTGTAGTCTTTGCAGATCATCCCAGCCCCAGGACATCACTGTAATAGTTTTTCAGTGTGGTATCCTAGGCCCAACCATCTTCACGTGTTTCATCAATAGCCATCTCTCCATCATAAAGTGAGAAATGGCAGTATTTTTTAATGGTTGCATAGCGTACAGCACCATTTGTGACACCTCCAGTACTGGAGCGAGACATGGACAACATTCAGATTTGGGCTGATCCGTGGCAAGTAACATTGGCATCATGCAACTATCTCCAACAAAAGAGAATCTAACCTCCACTCAATATATTCTGCACCCTTAGCATTGGTAAAGAGGACTTTTGCAGATTTAATTTAGTTTTGTATATACATGTATATATAATTATGTACATATACACAAATTCAGTAAAGCAGTGATCTCCGCATCAGGCTCTGGGGGAACCTTATTCTATACTTGACTCCAGTCCAAAAAGCAACTATTTATGATTACTTAGTTTCGTGTCACTCTGCTAACTATATATCCATGCCTTTTACTCCATGAGCTGAAACTACCAAGCCACTTGTTTGGATGACATTTAGAAATTCACATTTAATATGCCAAATGCGTTGGCCTCATCACTCTTCTTTATTATCTGTCAAAAGTTCAATCAAGTCAGCTGGATATGATTTGCATTTTATGAATCCCTGGTGCATTTCCTTAATTAATCTACACTTGTCCATGAACAAAATTGTCATGGAGATGGGATCAGGGGCAGAAGGGCAGTGCAATCTAATTAAGGTAAGTAAAACACAACTAAGGCCAATTACCAGACCTTAACTAGAAATTTCCTCTCAGCTTGTGAGTAGCTGCACCATTGGAAACATTCCAGCTACCTCACTTTGTTTCCTAGCATAAAACCTGGAGTCTCCACTCCAGCACACCCTGAAATACCCCTCTTGCCTGTATGATCTCAGTTGCAGTCACAGGCTGCCTTGTAGATGAGTTCCCCTTCCATAAAGATGAGCTGATGGCTGTGGTCAGTTCTTACTTTAGACTTTTCAAAGCTGCTTAGGGCATGTGTTAAGATGGAAGCAGCCTCTTCATCGTGCTTGAAAACTCATTCGACATTCTCACTTTGACTTATCTGCCATTCTTAACTGAAAGGCAACTAGTCCTCTGGCAGCTAATTGTACATTCATGGAAAATCACGGCCAGTACTGGTCCGGGCACAGTACAGGTCAGGGACTCCATTTGACTTTGATGGCAGGGTCCCAACACAAAATGCAAAATCTTATCGTAAATGACTGTTAATTTTGTCCCAGAATATCATTTCTAAAAGATCTTCCACCACTGAGGGTAAATTGACTTGAGTTGCTAGTCTTCTCCTGTTTTTGAATAATTCTCCAGCCCTTTATCTAAGAAAGCATGGAAGACTGAATATGGCTGGTTCTCCAGAATTTCCATCCTAACTTGCTTCAGCTTTTTCAGATATGTCCCATCTAGTCCTGGTGACTTACCAACTTTGAATGTACTCAGCCTTTTTATAGCCTTTGTGGCTGCATGTATAGATCTCTTCATACTTGTTTATTTATAATTAATTTGCCAATTAGACACCTATTCTGCAAGGTTATTAAAATTGCCTTTGATTTTGAATTGTCTTTCCTACCTATTAATTAGACCTCTCAATTTGGTGTTGTCTGCTACTTTTCAAATTATTACTTCTGATTTTCTTTTGAGTTAGTCATTCATGTTGACAACAGTCTCCCCATCCTAAACCCCAAAAGGCACCATTTTCTACCTTTTGTCAATTTGATTATCTACCATTAGCCCCATTGTCCTTTTTTGTAATGTGAACAACTTACATTCTGCTGCTATCCCCAATTTCCTCATCCTCTGCCTTAGTTATGCGTAGCTGGAAATGTGTTGCTGGAAAAGCGCAGCAGGTCAGGCAGCATCCAGGGAACAGGAGAATCGACGTTTCGGGCATAAGCCCTGAAGAAGGGCTTATGCCCGAAACGTCGATTCTCCTGTTCCCTGGATGCTGCCTGACCTGCTGCGCTTTTCCAGCAACACATTTCCGGCTCTGATCTCCAGCATCTGCAGACCTCACTTTCTCCTTAGTTATGCGTACCTTATCGAAGTTTCTTTGAAAACCTAAATACAAATGTATCCACGCAATTACCTTTTTTCTCTGTATTTTTCTCAAGAATTTAGTAAGGTTAGCCAAGCTTATCCTTCCTTTAGGATATCTGCACTCACTACTTTTTTATTATTCCATTCTCATATGTTAAACTAATTAGATAATAACTCCTGGGTCTTGATTTGTCATGTGTTTTAAATATAACTATCAAAAATATTTAGGTGCCTCTTTCTCTTCACTAAGTTGTTTTAAATTGTGAGAGTGCAGTCTATCTGGACCAGTGTTTTATCTGTTGCAAGTTTATTTGCATTATAAATTGTCTCTCTTGTCCCCCTTTTTTTCCCTTTGTCTGTGTACTTAACAGATGTGTATTTCTTTGGTTTTAGTTTAACTCTAATCTCTTTACTCATTCATGACGTATTATTGACAAGTGTGATCCTGTTTTTAGTGGATTATATTTCTCCGGAGCTCTCGGGAGTTATTTTAAGTATTTCATAATGCCATTTTCTTTTACATAATTTTTGTAACATTTCATCCTTATTTACATTCTCAGCCCCATCAAAATGAATCTCTTCTGTCCGCATGCCCAGCCTCATCCAAATTAAACTTTGTTGTGTCATGATCCATTGATTACTGTTTCTTTGAAAACCATAATACTTAGGAGCAGAAATAAATCATTAGCCCATCGAGTTTGCTCTGCCATTCAATGAGATTATGGATAATCAACTCCACCTTGCTGCTGCTTGTCCTTGAAACCCTTAATTAAAAATCTATTTATCTTAGTCTTGAATATATTTAATGATCCAGCCTCAACCAAATTAAAAGAATTCCACAGGTACACTACCCTTTGAAAGAAGAAATTCCTCCTTATCTCTGTTTTAAGTGTGTGACTCCTTATTCTGAGATTATACCCTCTGGTCTAGACTCTCCCACAAGGGGAAACAACCTTTCCACAAACTACTCTGTCATGGCACTTAAGAATCTCGTATGTTTCAACAAGGTCACCTCTTGTTCTTCTAAATTCATCTAGTGTAGGCCCAATCTACTCAACCTCTCCTTATAAGGTGGTCCCTTCATACCTGGTAGAAGCCGAATGAATCTTCTCCAGATGCTTCCAATATCTTTCCTTAAGAAAGGGACTTAAATCTTTCCACTGTATTCCAGATGTGGTCTTAGTAGTGTCTTAGATAGTTGTAATAAACCTCCCTCCTTTTATATACCATTTCCTTTGAAATAAAGACTAACATTCTATTTGCCTATCCTATTAACTGATGAACTTGCATGTTAGCTTTTTGTGATTCATGAACAAGGACCCCTGAAACCCTCTGTTCCATAGCTTTCTATAGTCTTTCCCCATTTAAGTAAAACTCAGCTCCTTTAATCTTCCTGCCAAAGTGCACAATCTCATATTAACCCACATTATATTCCATTTGCCAAGCTTTTTCCACAAGCCCAACTATGTATATCTCTCGACAGACTTTTTATATCATCCTCACCGTTTCCGTGCTCATCTATTTTTATGTAATCTGCTAACTTGGCTCTGGTACACTCTCTTTCCTCATCTGGGTTATTAATATATGTTGTAAATATATAATCCCTATGTCCCTAGTTCTAGTTACACATCGCTATCCTGAAAATTCTCCCCTTGTCCCAACAATGTGGTTCTGTCTTATTTAACAGCCTAATGTGTGGTATCTTATCAAATGCTTTTTGAAAATTCAAATACGTTACATCGACTGCTTCCCCTTTTATCTATCCTGTTTCTTACTCAAATAATTGTAGTAAATTTATCACGCATTATTTCCCCTTCATGAAGACATGCTGAATCTGCTTGATGATATCATATATTTCTAAATGCTGTGTTATCACAGCCTTTAGAATAGACTCTAACATTTTCCCAATAACAGGGTTTACATTAACTATCCTCCAATTATAATTTAAAAAAGGACTACAGATGCTAGTCATCTGAAACAAGATCAGAAATTGCTGGAAAAATTCAGCAGGTCTGGCAGCATCTGTGGGAAGAAAGGAGAATTAGTGTTTTGAGTCCGGTGACTCTTCATCAGAGCAACCTATGTTAAGGCTTTTAGTTACCACTTTTTTGTCTCTTCCCTCTTTTAAATAAAAGTGTTACATCAGCAATTTTCCAATCTTCTGGGACTTTTCAGAATCTAAAGCTCAGTGGTTCGTACTGCTGCCTCACAGCACCAGGGTCCCAGGTTCAATTCCAACCTTGGGTGACTGACTGTGCAAACTCCTCCCATTCTCCCTGTGTCTGCGTGGGTTTCCTCCGGGTGCTCCGGTTTCATTCCACAGTCCAAAATTTGCAGGTTAGGTGAATTGGCCATGCCAAATTGCCCCATAGCATTAGGTCAATTAGAGGGAAATGGGTCTGGATAGGTTACTCTTCGGAGGGTTTGTGTGGACTGGTTGGGCTGAAGGGCCTGTTTCCACACTGTAGGGAATCTAATCTAATCTAATGCAACCACTGTAAATACTTCCATTTTAAAAGGCATCTAGATGGGTACATGAATAGAAAGGTATAGAGGGATATGGGCTAAATGCTGGTGAATGGGACTCAATCACTTTAGGATATCTGGTCAGCATAAATGAGTTGGACTGAAGAGACTGTTTCCGTGCTGTATGACGCAATGACTCTAATATCCTAGGCTACGTTCATCAGGCCCAGGTTCTTAGTTGCTCTGGTTCATTTCCCATTATTGCAATACTGACTATCTCTTGATAGTCATCTTATCCAGTGAAAAGAAAGAAATTCTGAATGCAATGAAAACTCCTTACATCCTCTTTGGCATATGTGAAATTTCTTAAGGTTTTAGTCAATATAAATCTAACACCACCTGAAAAGCGTAATTTGATATGGTCAACTCTACTGAATGAGATGACTGAAGGAGCTGAACTCCAGTTCTTTTCCATTATAATTCTGAGAGATTTCAATCTAATCCCTGCCTTTACCAATACTTTCAAAACTGTGAATAAAGGTAGAATCTTTGGAAGAGGCAATGAGGTAGTGATAATGTCACAAGGCAAGTAATCCAGAATCGCAGGCTAATGTTCTGGCCATGTGGGGTCAAATCTTACTATACAGATGGTGAAATTTAAATTCAGTGCAAATCTGGGATGAAGTCACCATGAATGACAAATAAAACTAATGAAAACTGTGTAAGTATTGTTGATTGTTGAGAGAAAAATATCTTGTTTACAAATATCCCTTCTTTGCCAGTTAAAGCAAGTTCTTTCCCTTTCTAGCACAAAGTTAACATACTTTAATTAAAATATACAGTTGATTCTGATGTAACACGATAGTTCCATTCTCATGCAATCCTGCATTATGAGAAAATCACGCAATAACTGCACCATTTACACTAATGGGCCCCGAAAATCGCGTTCTAGCCAATACAGGCAAGGAAAATTCGCACTTGAGATAAGGGTCTAAATTCTTCAATCACGTTAAAGCCAATTCATGTTGAAGAAACATGTGTTACAGCAGAACCAACTGTAACTCACTGGAAAATGAATGAGCCCATTACCAAAGGTTTTTTTTGTTTGAAAGTAAAGGAATTTTGTTTAAATTTAGTTGAGTGTGTACTGTGAAGTCCTTCATTGTCCTTAAAAGTTGATGAAGCTGCAGGTGGACCTTTCATCTTCTATCATGTGACCATTATCTTACATGTATGAATTTAAATGAAAATGCACATTTCTTGAGCCAACTCATTTGTCTGATTTGCCTGTATAATTTCACTGCAAATTAATTTCTGTATTCCACATAGGTCTTCTCGAAGCGTGCCTTATAACCAGGTGACCACTCCAATGTATGTTTTCCTTTGTAAAAACAAAACACATTTCAGTCCATGAATGAACTCCAGTATAACAATCCAAAGACGAAAGATAAAATTCCATAATCAGTGTTTACCACTATCGTAACAATGTCAGCTTTATGATAGATTTGGTATTCCATTTATTTATTATTAAATTATTTTTATTTAATAAATGAATAAATAAAATTTAAAGATCAGCATTTTAAAAAAATATTACTTCAAAAATGTCCATTAAATTTGATTGAAAGTAAATTAGTTTTTAACAAAGCAATGTGCAATTTTTAAAGTACCAATATGAGAATGAACACTGGTTTCTGGCACACCTTTTATTTTTCTATAAAGTGTTTTGTATTAAATAAGTTTGTTACTTTATTTGTGTGCAAATATTGTACTGTTAATGTTATTTCTACTAATGATGCCATGCAAATCTCTCTCATTTTACACTATGGTGAAGCTTATCTTGTCAGTTAATGGCTTCACAGTCCCATCAGTTGTCTTTCTCAACCATTTCGGAGTTTTAAAAAATAGTGAAGAAGAAGCTTGTGTAACTAGAGTTACTTGTAGGCCAGACTGACTGACCTCAACAGAGTCATTTCTATAAATGATTTGGATGTGAGCATGAGAGGGATAATTAGTAAGTTTGCAGATGATACCAAAATTGAAGGTGTAGCGGACAGCAAAGAAGGTTACCTCAGATTACAACGGGATCTGGATCAGATGTCCTTTGGGCTGAGGAGTGACAGATGGAGTTTAATTTAAGTTAGTGCGAGGTGCTGTATTTTGGAAAAGCAAATCTTAGCAGGACTTATCCATTTAATGGTAAGGTTCCATGGAGTGTTGCTGAACAAAGAGACCTTGGAGTGCAGGTTCATAGCTCCTTGAAAGTGGAGTCGCAGGTAAATAGGATAGTGAAGAAGGCGTTTGGTATGCTTTCCTTGGTCAGAGTATTGAGTACAGGAGTTGGGAAGTAATGTTGCACCTGCACAGGACATTGCTTAGGCCACTTTTGGAATATTGCGTGCAGTTCTGGCCTCCTTCCTATCGGAAGGATGTTGTGAAACTTGAAAGGGTTCAGAAAAGATTGACAAGAAAGTTGCCAGGGTTGGAGGATTTGGGCTATAGGGAGAGACTGAATAGGCTGGGGCTGTTTTCCTTGGAGCGTTGGAAGCTGAGGGGTGACCTTATACAGGTTTATAAAATCTTGAGAGGAATGAATATGATAAATAGAAAAACTCTTTTCCCTGGGGTGTGGGAGTCCACAACTAGAGGGCATAGGTTTAGAGTGAGAGGGGAAAGATACAAAAGAAATCTTAGGACAACTTTTTTACACAGAGGGTGGTATGTGTATGGAATGAGCTGCCAGAGGAAGTGGTGGAAGCTGGTACAATTGCAACATTTAAAAGGCATCTGGAGAGATATATGAATAGGAAGGGTTTGGAGGGATATTGTCTGGGTGCTTGCAAATGGGACTAGATTAGGTCAGGATATCCGGTTGATGTGGACGAGTTGGACTGAAGGGTCTGTTTCCATGCTGTATACCTCTATGATTCTAATTAAAGGGAATCATGGGTTGTTTGTAGGAAACTGAAGATGACTATTCAGAAATAGTGAGTATACAGAGCTCTTATCACTGTCATTATTGCTTCTACTTTTGGTGGCAGTTGTGACAATAGAAAATGATTAAGAATGCAATAGCAAAAGATTTTAGTGCCATTTTCCTCCAGAATAATATTTGATGCAAGGAGTTCATGAATTGAAAACCAATTGTAAAAGCTATCATTTAAATTACTTCAATGTTAAGTTTTAAACTAATTATGTCATCTAATAAACTTTAATAAAGAGTAAATAACTCCTTTACTGGAAAGGGAAAACAGTATAGCCAGATCTTGAGACGAGGATATTTTGTAGTGTACTGATATATCCAGAGCTGACTGCAGCCTTCAGAGAATACAGGCCAATTTCTTTTTATAGGCAATATTTGTTGAAAAGTCCAGTATTTCACTGTAAACTATATATTGCCAGAGATATCGTTTAAAGTTTCCTTGGTGAGGTGTTCAGTGTTTAAATTGGAATTGGCATATTGCTGTTGTATTTTCACATCTTGAAAGACTACAGTTTGCATTCTTCACAATTTGAAATGTGCAATGAGGGGAATGTGAATGTATTTTCATTTTAAGTTATGGATTATTTCCTGTTTGTCTTCTCATAGCTAGGGTATCTGTGGATCAAAAGCATAGAGGAAGGAAAATACGTAAAGGGTTCAGGAGAATCTTCTCGGCCAGTTTGTAGCAAGTTCAACAAGAGAAAGGGCATTTACTAGTTTTAGGAAATAAAGCTAAGCATGAAAAAACCTAAGATAATTTAAGATTTTACGAACTTGGCAACAACAGGGTTTTCTATCAAGCAAGATAAATCCCTGCTAAACTAATTCATAACCCTGTTGCAAACTATTTCATGTGAAACATTTAAAATTGCATTTAAGTTAAAAGCAGGTTTAATGAAATGACTTGGACATTACAAATTTTCATGTGAAAATGCATTGTTTAACCACAGTTAGGGCTTTGAGTTCAATCTGTAGCATAGGTTAGTTTGTAATTGGTTCTGATAATACTGGGACATCTTTGACCTTGTGTGAGGTTTAACTGTCACTAATTCTTGATCTCTTTCTCTTTCTTTGTTTTGTGACTTCATCTTCTTGCTTAGCAAATGGAAGTTCTAGCAGTAAGTGATGGTTCTTGTCTTCTAGACATATTAACAGTGTTGGAATCGCAAACTTACCTTTGCTGCATTTACATTTGTAACCCTGCAATGTGTCTGATGTCATTCATATATCTGTGTAGATTTGTGCAGCTGCCAAAGAATGCTATGCGTTGCTTTCATGCTACTTTTATGACAGTTATACAACATGTTTGTAGCCTACCACAAAATTAATTACAAAAAAGGATAATTTTCTTTCATTGACCAACTATAATAAAGTACTGAATGCTGAAATAAATTACATTGTAAGTATCAAATTTTGGTTCTACAGATGATATGTATAACCACAACCAGTATGTTAAAATTGATTAATGCACAGAGGATTAAGACATAAGTGGTACTGACAGCATACATTAAAAATTAAATTTGATGACTCAAATGAAATGTTAACCTGGATATTTAAAATTTTTTACCATCACTGTTTTGGGGAAAGTCCTTTTAGGATATTTAAATTGTAGTTTATGATGTATTATTAAGTATTCTAAAAGATTTTAAAATATACATATAATTTAAAATAGGCCTTTTCTATCAACCATTTCAGGCCATAAATATTTGTTACTTAGTTTCAAATTTAGGTTAGTATAACTGAGATATATGAAGTACTCCCTTTTCATTTTAATCAGTAATACATTGAAAATATGGGGAATTCCGACGAGTCCAAAGGAAAGCACATTTGGATGATGATTTGTGTTCTGTCATCAGATTTAGGAATTCTTAATTTGAAATGGAAAATCAAAGATAATTAGATAATTCAGGCGGCACCAGGGACCCGGGTTCAATTCTTGCCTCGAGCCACTGTCTGTGTGGAGGTTGCACATTCTCGCTGTGTCTGCGTGGGTTTCCTCCGGTTTCCTCCCACAGTCCAAAGATGTGCAGATCAGATGAATTAGCCATGCTACATTGCCCATAGTGTTCGCTCCATTAGTCAAGGGTAAATGTAGGGCAATAGGTTAGGGAAATGGGACTGGTTGGGATACTCTTCAGAGGGTCAGTGTGGACTTGTAGGGCCGAATGGCCTGTTTCCACACTGTAGGGAATCTAATCTAATTTAGATTTGATAAACATAGCAGAAAGATAGCAACATTCTTTTCTTTCTTTAAATATAGAATGCTAGACTCTTATCTATGCAATAATTACTCTAAATTTACAATGAAATGAATCTTTTAAAATCTTAGACACTGGATTATTTTCTCGTATGTAAAACTTCATAAAATCTTTATATTAATTTTTAAAATCTTGAGTAGAGTGTATTTAGTGAGTCATCCTGTTGTTGAAAATCTTTTTTCAATTTATATCATAGTGGTTTATGTGCCAATAAATATTCATGAAGTTTCCTACCCATTAAAGGAAATTCTTCCATATGAACAAATTATATTGTGACATTAGATATGTACAACTGCTTGTTCTTGAACTTTGTACTTAATTCATTCCTTTTGATTATTTTGTTGAAATAGTAATTCTCGCTGAAGATCTATTATATTTCAGGTTTTATATTTTATCATAAAATATAACAGATTAAATGGGTATGAAACCAAACCAAATACTTATATCATGATAAGAATGCAGTAGCCAAAGAGTTCGGAGTTCTGTTTGGTCATTTTATCTTTTTTTAAGTAGACACTTAACATTTTAGCAAGTAAAGTCAAAAATATATACAATAATTTGTAATTGTTTTTAGTATGTTTATGAATGTTAAATTTTAATGTGATTTTGATTTTTACATCTTCACAATATTTCCTGTCTCCTATTACCCCAATTCTGAATGCATAATTGTTCTCAAATAATTCATCCCTTTTGTAATTGATATCATTTTCCATGCTGTTTGTCAAGTTTTTTTGTTGACACACATGTGAAGTGGCAAAGTATATTTTAAATCATTAAATATACTGTATAAATGGAAGCTTTTGTTCCTGGCTGGGCACTTTTTTTTTAACATGGTAACAATTGAACAGGAGACTGATCTGGAAAGTGTGTTGTGCCAGTGTATCATAAAGTTAGTTTTTCTTTACATTTTTCAAAGTTATAATTAAATTATTGTTGATTAAATGGTTTAACTGTTGCATAACAATTAATATCACATTTATTAACATTTATTATTAAAACATTTTTAAAATGTCTAGTATAATCAGAGAACTGGTGATTCTCATGAATGTATTTTTGCACAAGATAATTCTTATCTTGAAGATATAATGTAACAAGTATATGCACCTTACAATAAATTAATAGGGTGTTGACAGCTAAACATTCAGCATCAGTGATGAGTTAAAAGTCAACTTATTCACAGGCTTGAATACATTTTAAATAATTTCAACATAAGAAATGCTGTAACTCTGGTTCCATGAAGTGCCTGGAGTATTATGCCTCCATTAACCTTATTGATTATAATAGAACTGCTTTGTTCTTATATTTGTCTACTTACATTGTTTGAGATTAATTTAAGAAATTGTAGAGTTCACTCTGAGAAGATATTCAAATGATAATTTGGTGGAAATTGTAAAGTTCACTCTGAGAAGATATTCAAATGATAATTTGGTGGACAGGTTCTTATTGTGTAATAAAGGAAAGAATGTATTTAAGATTATAAGTACAAATGGATATAATAGATATAAAATTATAGAAACTAATCTTCAAAGTGTTGTTGCATGTTTTACTGAATGATGGTATTCTTTTTTAGGTGTAATTTTATGTTACTTCTGCTTTTCTGCAAGAAATCTTACCTGCTTTATTTGCTTTTATATTTGCTGGAAAGCTTATTTTCAGTATTAGGACCATTGAAAAGTTACACAGAAAAGAGAAGGAAGCCATTTTGCCCATCACATCTCTGCCATCTGAATAAACTATTTTTTTTATTCAATCACATTTATAGCACTTCAGGGGAAAATTCAGATTCCTTTTTAAATGATTTGAGGATATCGGTCTCAGTCATCAAACTGGACAGTGAATTCTAAACGCTCTAGCTCTCCATTCTTGCTATTTCTGTTGATTCCTGAATGTTTCAAGCAAGTATGGACAAATTATTTTAGATTAGATTATATTACCTACAGTGTGGAAACAGGCCCTTCGGCCCAACAAGTCCACACTGACCCACCGAAGAGCAACCCACCCAGACCCAATCCTCTACATTTACCCCTTCACCTAACACTACGGGCAATTTAGCATGGCCAATTCACCTAACCTGCACATTTTTTTTGGACTGTGGGAGGAAACCGGAGCACCCGGAGGAAACCCACGCAGACACAGGGAGAACGTGCAAATTCCACACAGACAGTTGCCTGAGGCGGGAATTGAACCCGGGTCTCTGCCACTGTGAGGCAGCAGTGCTAACCACTGTGCCACCGTGCCGCCCCTTATATTGTTCATATGGTCATAACGTGGAAAGGGGATCAAAATTGTACGGATCGAATAACAAGCCCAAGTCTGCCAGTTCTTCATTTTCTTAAAACAATGTGCAAGAAAATTAACAGTAATGGAAGACTGAAATCATGTTTCTTTTCACTTTTTAAATGGTAGTGGTGATGTATTTAATTAAATCTTCAGACTCTTCAGGAGTACATTTAGACTTTCCTTAGCAGTAATGAAAAATTCAGAGATTTTTCAAAAATTCAAAATAGAGGGAGCTCAGTTCTTGCTAGTGTAGGATCTATAACTGGGGAAGGAATAACATTGGAACCTGTTTGGAATGTGTGGTTAATTCACCTTTTGAATTTTATCTGAATTTTATTATAACCCACTAGAACAAGATTTTATATATATGCAAAAACTGTTTATAGCAAAGAACTTACTTGTTAAGATTAATATTAGTTATGTACTTCAAAAAGGGGGAAAGAACAAGAGAGTGCAGCAAATTGAATTGTTCCTTCAAAACACCCAGTACAGAGATAAGATACACTGATATTGTATCTTAAATAAAAAGACTTAATTTATTAAATGCAAACTAACATTAATTGGAAGAAAATTAAACAGCTCAGAAAGCTGAGTAATGTCTGTGCTTTAAACTCAATATATTTGTTTTCAGCTCCAGTCACACACACGACAGGTAAACAAACAAACAGTTGAGGAATAAATAAAAGAAGATAACAAAACTGGCCAAATTATTTTAATGTCCTACAAAATGCATTGTTTAGGGTCACCTTCTCTGTTCACCCTAGCAAAAACAGCAATATTTCTAATGTGTCTTTCCTCTTTTTGGGCTTCTGGAAGTTAGTGTATCAGATTAGGCAGGAAGCTTTCAAATCTTCATGCTTTGGCAGTAGTCCAGAACCATCTCTCGGAAAAATAGTTTTAAAAAACTTTAATTTTGGTTCTGCGCTAATAAATCAATCAACTCTCCCCAAGACCTCAGTCACTGTTCAACAATTGCCATGTGTTTGAAGATAGCATCTCCTCCAGACCTATGTGAACCAACTCCAAGGTACTGATTTCGTTAATAGCCAAATTCTATCTGCTTAAACACAATGCTTTTCCCCAGGGATTGTTGTGTCTGTTAGAACCTTTTAATCAAGGCTCAGCCTGCAGGCAGCCTCAACAAACAAAACTTGCCTGGTCAGTTAGTTGTTTCCTGACCCAAGGAGATCCAGAGTCCAGTGATTTCCAGCTCATAATTTGAAATTAATAAAAGAATGAAATAAAGATAATAAAAAATCAGTGAGGATTCTAAGGAATGTCTGACTCTGATTAAAATATTATTCAGAATTTAGTAAAGTATTGAAAAAATACCCATTTGTCTAAACCAAAAATATTTTATAGCAAAGGAGCCGCCTGTTCCAATTTTCTTTCTGTTTATAAGAACCACAAAAGTTCTAAATTGGATGACCATTAAGACATTGAAGAACACTGTTTTCTCAATACTACACAATTATTAATCTCATTGGCTTAGAATAGAAATTGTTGTCACATGATTGGACAAAGCGATTGTGGAAATACTTGTAAAATCAGTGAGGTATGTAATTTGGAAACTCATAGAATATTATGAGAAAGTAATATTGACAAAATGCTGAGAGTCATAAGCCTAGATTTTGAACTTGGCATGTTCAGAATCAAATTGACTGTTTAGAAATGGTACTTCACTGTTTCTGCAATAGCCAGATTATTCTCATCACCTGATAATCTTGAGTATTGCTGAAAGAAAAACACATCATGTCAAAGCTCTTGGCCTTGCACTAAATGGGACAAATCACAAAAATACCAATAAAGAAAAAAAAAACAACATTTATACTGTGTGAGAAGAGAATACTGATTGGTTGGCAAATAAATGCCAATTGGTAGAGATATTGCCATGGAGAAGGGAACAGTTAATAATGGCAGTGATTGAGTACATTCAGATTATTCTGTTATATGTAGAAATCAAATAAAGCATACAAATTTGATTTAGCTTAGTGTTTCAAATGACTTCAAGGTCTCATGCATAAGAAATGTAACATGTAGGTGTAGGTCTCAATCCAGGGTAAAATGTTACACTTTTGAGAGAAATAGTCTGTGATTTATCATGCTTTCTGAATGACATTGATTTAATCTTTTTTTCACTAACTGTTAGATAACAGTCTGTCACAGCAATGATGGCTTCTTTGTATCAAATGTGCCATTGGGCTGATATTTTGCTTTCTACGCTGAAGCTGTAATTGTGACTGTAGTGCAAAGGTCAGCTTTCATGTGCCTTTTGTTAGCTTTACATTGTATCAGCTCATTTAAAGCAGGCATTCCTCTGTGCAAATATTAAGTAACCATCTTTAACATTTCATTGCAGAAACCTGGCTGCAATTAATCTCCAAATTAGTGCATTTGCTAATTTACCTATGTTGACTCTTTTTAGGAGTTGGAGCTGTGTCGAAGACTGTATAAACTGCATTTTCAACTACTGCTGTTATATCAAGCCTACTGTAAACTTATCAGTCAAGTAGACACCATCAAGCAAAAGGTTGAGGTAACTTGAAATGTTGTTTCTAGCACAAATTGTATTCTGTTTTCTGTTGGGTGTCAAGCCCTTTTCTCTGTAATGTCATTACTTGGTGACTTATCCACCTTGGATTTTGATAAAAATAATAACCCCTAAATTACAGTTAGAGTTGGGAGTTCTGTCTCACTTACTTTTAAGTAACTTTTGCACTGAACCCTGTTTCATTATGTGTGGTGATATCATTGGATCAGGTGATGGGGCCATATTTGTCGTGTAGTGTCTGGATCTAGGGGTGGGCTGTAATCAGAGGTCAGTGGTGAATCGAAGTTTCGGTTTGAATTAGAACAGGTTTTTAATCTTCTAACTTTTCCTGGTTTACTATTAGGCCAAGGTGAATGGAAACTCTTGAAATTTTCAAATTCTTGGAAAATTCCCTTGGTTTTAGCTGCTTTGGGAACTACACATGATCCAGTCTGTAAAATACTATCTGGCCCAGTATTTAATTGAAAACCAATTTGTTTACAACAGCTATCTCTAATTGTTCCATATCCACCTCTCAAGAAACCTTTGTTTAGACTTCTATTCGAATTTAAAATAATTGATTACATTTTAATGTGGAAAAGAGCATAAATTTCATTCTCTGCAGTTCAATTCATTCTTTTATCCCTGAGTCTTCCTACCTTCTCTGGAATTATTGTTTTATTCAGACATTTTTAAAAATAATTTACAATTGTCTTTTAAATCATCTGGTATCCTTTTCTTCATTCTCTTTCAAATCTCTGATCTCTCATTTCAACCCTCAGCTGTACTTGCCCATCTCAGGCCTTGTCAAATGGATCTATGCTGACAAAATTGGTGGCATTAATTTCCTTTTTTATATTTATCTGCTTCTTGATTATCTTTAGTAAGCCCGAGATTGATCTCATCTCCTAATTACATTTCAGGTAGTTTAATTTCTCTGTTTATCTGTGGATTTCTGTTTTTTGATGCATCCTAGTTTCACTGTGCTCGCTCCTGTTTATATGTTTGTCACTGCTGCACCGTTTACTAATGTTTTTGCTCAGTTTCATTGACTGGATCTCTTCTCTATCTCACAACATTTTGTCTTTTTGATTTCAGTATCCTTAAAGATGTGTCCTTTCTTTCAGTTTTTCACACCGTACTGGTATTATGGTTGCTATTTCTCAGTTTTTATACTTGTACACCAGTTATTTTTCTACTTAATTGCCCAGAACTAAATGGAGCAGTGCTTCTCTGTTTGAAATAGTAACAGGACAGGGTGTTAGCTTGTAGGGCTGTGTGGGTTTAAGATTAAAATCATGACAATTGACAGCACATTGGGTAGTCAGCTTCAACCCACTGACATAATGGTAAGGTCCTAGGGAGTGTTGCTGAACAAAGGGACCTTGGAGTGCAGGTTCATAGCTTATTGAAAGTAGAATCGTAGATAGATAGGATAGTGAAGAAGGCATTTGGTATGCTTTGCTTTTATTAGTCATAGTATTGAGTACAGGAATTGGGAGGTCATGTTGCAGCTGTACAGGACATTGGATAGGCCACTTTTGGAATATTGTGTGCAATTCTGGTCTCCTTCCTATCGGAAGGATGTGAAACTTGAAAGGGTTCAGAAAAGATTTAGAAGGATGTTGCCGGTGTTGGGGGATTTGAGCTACAGGAGAGGCTGAACAGGCTGGGGCTGTTTTCCCTGGAGCGTCGGAGGCTGAGGGGTGACCTAAAACAGGTTTATAAAATCATGTAGGGCATGGATAGGGTAAAAGACAAAGTCTTTTCCCTGGGGTCGGTGAGTCCAGAACTAGAGTGCATAGGTTTAGTGTGAGAGGGGAAAGATACAAAAAGGACGTAAGGGGCAACGTTTTCACACAGATGGTGTTCCATGTATGGAATGAGCTTCCAGAGGAAGTGGTGGAGGCTGGTACAATTGCAACTTTTAAAAGGCATCTGGATAGCTATGTGAATTGGAAGAGTTTGGGGGATATGGGCCAAGTGCTGGCAAATGGGACTAGATTAGGTTGGGATATCTGGTCGGCATGGACGAGTTGGACCGAAGTGTCTGTTTTTATGCTGTACATCTCTATGACGCTGTCACTGTATGACTTCTGCATTTACCTGCAGCATGTAACTGCAACTAAGCATGCACCTTGCGAGAGGTAGGTCATCCATTGGACCTTGAATGTCAAGACTTGCTAATGGAAATAAGGTTAAAACAGAAACAATTGAGGGAGTGAACACAACAGATTATTGAAAAAAAATTACTAAACTCTCTCAGGTGATTTCTTGTTTGACGCTATTTATGTTGAGAGATTATTTTCATCACTTTTGAAAACTTGTCTGCTTGGTCTCCACTTTGGAACTGTGACCATCATGAGTATGGATGAGGATCAAGATGACCAGTGGATCGACAGCATCAGCAGGAGCAGTAACTGCCCGTTCCTTACAGGCCTACTGCTCTATGGAGAGAGATTAGTCAAGCAGAGAAGTATAGCTCATAGGAAGCCATATCTGCCTGATAGAGTATGCAACTAGAGGGGAAAACATCCATCAGAAAGCATATGTAGCCTTTGACCTGTTCTTATAGACATGATGTTTTTATAACTAGTCCAGTTCATTTTGTGGTTAGTGGTCACCTCCAAAATGTGAATGGTGTGCAACTTGGATGTAGTGCTGCTGTTGACTGACACAAGATATAGAAGCAGGAGTAACTTGCATAGTCTACAAGCCCACTCCACCATTCAATAATATCTTTGATCACAACTCAATTTTCCTGCCTCCTCCCTGTAAACATTCTGTCTATTTCTGCCTTAAGTATATTCAGCAATAGAGCATCAACAACTCTGAGCACATAATTCAAAAGATTCACAACCCTTCAATGAAGAATTATTTTCCTCATCTTAATCCTAAATGATCAGCCCTTATCTTGAAATTGTGCCCACATGTTTTAGATTGCCCAGCCAGGGGAAATAACTCTCTATCTTCCCTATAATGTCTCTTCAGAACCTCTTCCGTTTAAATTAGGTTATGTTTCATTCTTCTATATTTATTAAACTTATCGGACCAATTTACTCAGCTTCTGAACTCAGGAACCAATCTTGTTAACCCACTGTACTATCTTTGTAAATTAAAATATAGCAGGATTCCTTTTGTTTGAAATTTCTAATTACCCAACACTTAAATAGTGGAAAGATTTTCTGCTGCTTGTCAACCTGTAGTTTGATGTTATCCGAATTTACTTGTAGACTGTCATTTGCTACCATCGGCATCATTATGAGAAATAGTTGTGAATAGAGGTAAATAGTGCAGAATCATCAGCAAATCCTCATACCTGGTCTTATGATTTCACAGTGGGGCTGCTGAAGATCTTTAGTCTGAGACTCACTTATTTAGCTTTGTAAGAACTCAATTGTGCCATAGTTAGATAGTGTTACCTCGATAACCAAGCGGCTTTGCTCACCTGGCCATTGATATTTTGTTTTGTATGCATGTCTCCATCAAGGTTCTGTTAAAAGTTTATTATGTTGAAGGTTCTAGTTGGCCAAATACTACGGGTCAGTGAGCAGGTTCTGGTGAGATGC
This sequence comes from Chiloscyllium plagiosum, assembly GCF_037043375.1. Taxonomy (NCBI): domain Eukaryota; kingdom Metazoa; phylum Chordata; class Chondrichthyes; order Orectolobiformes; family Hemiscylliidae; genus Chiloscyllium; species Chiloscyllium plagiosum. Next base: position 73,553,636 of record NW_028270139.1, on the reverse strand, counting down.
ATCATTGTGTGGTAACTGTAATGATCTTTTATCACCTGAGAATTGGCAGGAGATTGACTGGGTGAGATTAATTTTTTCTTTTGTTTCTATGAAACATATAGTAATCTTCCACATTACACCTTTTACACTCAAATCTAGCTGACCCAAGAACATCTTGGCTAGGGAGAACCGTCAGTAAGGCAGGTCTTCAACACAACATGTGGAATGTTGTCAAGTTCCATAACCTTTGATGTTTCCAGTTCATTCATTTATTCCTTTCATTGATGAACTAAATTAACTGAACCCATCTATGATGGTGGCATCCTTGAGAAGAGGCAGAGTGTGATATTCACTCAATTTTTTTTGTCTCATGATTCTTGTGGACACTTCAACCTTGTCATTTGCAAGAATCCTGAGCTCCACTCTGGTTGAGGATATGGTTTGTTGTTTGTCAGGCCAGCTTTCCCATCAGTTGTCTGAATGATAACCAACATTCTTGACTGACTGTGGTATCACTCCAGACATTTTTACTGATCCATTGAACTAATTAAGCTCTGCCTTTGGTCAATGTTTAGTGTTTCACACGCATGTAAACCTATGATGTTTCTTACCAGGTAGCCTGAAACCACTTCTGGTACAACCTTTTACATGTAAAGTGAGGCAAAATTTATTTCTTGTCTTGATGATCAGAGTGTATGGCATGTGTTAGGCAGTAAAGGTGCAGATTCTAATTGTAAAAAACTACATTGTTAATATACCCAACACCCTTTTAGAGAATCGGTTTTGGGTTGCTACATCAGTTCTTGTTCTACGTCACTGAGTTGTTGTGGTGACACATTGAACAATGTAGGATATCCTCGTGGAGTTGTGTTTTTGACTTGACAAGAACCGGTTAGTCCTTCTACCAATGCTATGATGAACAGATACATCTGTGGCACGTTGATTAGTGACAATAAATTCAACAAGTTTCCTCCTGTTGCTTTTACATGGTACAGTTCCAGTCTGACATTTGTGATCTTCAGCTAATGTTTCTAAGTGATAAGGACTATTTCAGCATGTTCAGTCATGGTCTTTGCCAATCATGCATTCTGTACCTTTGAATTTTGAAGTGATAATTAACACAGAATAAAAGTCCAACGGTTGGGTGGAATTGCATGTGAGGTTTCATTGCCCTAGATGATATACTTGAGGTAATATTGACTATCACTGGATTTTAACTTCTGGTCCATCTGTCTGCAAGTATGATGGGACGTACTTATGAAACGTGACGAGGAAATGTGTGGAAATTTGGGTTATTCAAGAGCTAAGTCAAGTCAAGAGTAGCTTTATTTATCATTTCTACCATATACAACTGTTAAAGCTACAGTGTAAATGGAACAGGGTTCCTCCAGGACCAAGGTGCTACATGGACAGCACAAACTACATAATCATACACAGGGTAGCATAAAATACATAAGTGCAAAACGCGCAAGGCAGCACAGTAGTTCCTGACACGTCAAGACAATAGGCACAGTGGTGTACAAATTACAGTGTAATAAAAGAATGATAATAAATAAAACATGCTTCTAGGAACAATTTGAAGTTGTGCAAAGAGTTCCTGATCATAGTGTTAAGGAGCTTGATGGTACAGGGGAAGAAATTGTTGCACAGTCTGGCCGTGAGAGACCAAGTGCTCTGCTATTTTCTGCCAGATGGCAGGAGGGAGAAGAGTTTGAGTGAGGGGTGTGTGGAGTCTTCCACAATGCTGTTAGTCTTTCAGAAGCAGTGTGTGGTGTAAATGTCTGTAATGGAGGGAAGCAAGACCACGATGATGTTAGTCAGGAACTCAATAGTTAGAGGCTCAGATAGAAAGTTTGTAGGGAATGAACGAGACTCGCTGTTGGTGTGTTGCCTCCCAGGTGCCTGGGTCCGTGATGTCTTGACTCGTATCTTTGGGGTCCTGAAGGGAGAGGGTGACCAGCCTCAAGTCGTTGTCCATGTAGGTACCAACGACATAGGTAGAAAGAGGGATAGGGATGTAAGGCAGGATTTCAGGGAGTTAGGGTAGAAGCTGAGAGCTAGAACAAACAGAGTTGTTATCTCTGGATTGTTACCCGTGCCACGTGATAGCGAGGCAAGGAATAGGGAGAGATATCAGCTAAACACGTGGCTGCAAGGATGGTGCAGGAGAGAGGGTTTCAGGTTTTTGGATAATTGGAGCTCATTCTGGGGAAGGTGGGACTTGTACAAACAGGACAGTCTTCACTTGAACCAGAGGGGTACTAATATCCTGGGTGGGAAATTTGCTGGTGCTATTTGGGTGGGTTTAAACTAGCTCAGCAGGGGGATGGGAACCAGAGGTATAGCTGCACTGCACAGGAAGATAAGAGTAAGAAGGACTGGGACAGGATTGCAGGGTGACAGGAATGTGCTGGCAGACAGCGAAGTGGTTTGAAGGGTGTCTACTTCAACGCCAGAAGTATCCGAAGTAAGGTAGGTGAGCTTGCATCCTGAATAGGTACCTGGGACTTCGATGTTGTGGCCATTTCGGAGACATGGGTAGAGCAGGGTGAGGAATGGCTGTTGCAGGTTCCAGGGTTTAGATCTTTCATTAAAAACAGGCAAGGTGGTAAAAAAGGGGGAGGTGTGGGCTTCTTAGTCAAAGACAGTATAATGGTGGCTGAAAGAACTTTTGATGAGGACTCGTCTACTGATGTAGTGTGGGCTGAGGTTAGAAACAGGAGAGCAGAGGTCACACTTCTTGGAATTTTTTTATAGGCCTCTGCAGAGTTCCAGGGAGGTGGAAGAGAGGATTAGCAACATTATTCTGGGTAGGAGTGAAAGGAACAGGGTGGTCATTAAGGGGGACTTTAACTTCCCCAACATTGATTGGAAATGTTATAGCTCGAGTACGTTGGATGGATCAGTTTTTGTCCAATGTGTACAGGAGGGTTTCCTGACACAGTGTGTCAAAGGGCCGACAAGAGGGGAGGCCACACGGGATCTGGTGCTTGGTAATGAACCAGGCAGGTGTTTGATTTAGTGATAGGTGAGCATGTTGGAGAGAGTGACCATAATTCAGTTATATTTATTTTTACGATGGAAAGGGATAGGTACATGCCACAGGTCAAGAGTTATCGATTGGGGCAAGGGCAATTATAATGCGATTAAGCAAGAATTAGGATGCATTAAATGGGGTAGCAAAATGGAGGGGATGTAGACAATGGAAATGTGGAACTGGTTTAAAGAACAGACATTGCGTGTCCTTGATAGGTATGTCCCTGTCAGGCAGGGAGGAAGTGATAAGGTAAGGGAACCATGGTTTACTACAGAAATTGCATCTCTTGTTAAGCAGAAGAAAGAGGCTTATGTGTTGATGAGGCAAGATAGTCCAGATGAGGCGAGGGAGAGTTACAGATTGGCTAGGAAGGATTTAAAGAGAGAGTTAAGAGCAAAGAGAGGACACGAGCAGCCTTTAGCAAATAGAATAAAGGAGAACCCTAAAGTTTTCTCTAGGTATGTGAGGAATAAAAAGATGATTAGGGTAAGAATAGGGCCAGTCAAAGACAGAAGTGGGAAGTTGAGTGTAGACCCTGTAGAGATCGGAGAGGTGCTAAATGAACATTTCTCATCGGTTTTCACTCAGGGAAAGGAGAATATTATAGAGGAGAAGAATGAGGTACGAGATATTAGACTAGAAAGGATTGAGGTTAGTTACGCAAAAGTGTTATCAATTCTGGAAGGAGTGAAAGTAGACAAGTCCCCAGGGCCTGATGGGATTTATCAGAGGATTCTCTAGGGAGCTAGGGAGGAGATAGCAGAGCCTTTGGCTTTGATATTTGAGTTGTCATTGTCTACAGGTTTAGTACCAGAGGACTGGAGGATTGCAAATGTTGTGCCCTTGTTCAAGGGCAGCAGAGATGACCCAGGTAATTATAGACCAGTGAGCCTTACTTCTGTTATAGGAAAAGTTTTGGAAAGGATTATGAGAGATAAGATTTATAATCATCTAGCAAGCAACAATTTGATTTCAGATAGTCAACATGGTTTCGTCAAGGGCAGGTTGTCTCTCTCAAACCTCAGAGTTTTTTGAGAAGATGACCAAGCATGTAGATGAAGGTTCCACATAGTAAGCTGATGGAGAAAATGCAGAGGCATGGAATTGAGGGTGATTTAGCAGTTTGGATTAGAAACTGGCTTTTTGAAAGAAGGCAATGAGTGGTGGTTGATGGAAAATATTCATTCTGGAGTCCAGTTACTAGTAGTGTGCCACAAGGATCTGTTTTGGGACCACTGCTGTTTGTCATTTTTATAAATGACTTAGACGCAGGCATAGGTGGATGGATTAGTAAATTTGCAGACGACATTAAAGTCAGTGGACAGTTTGGAAGAATGTTACAGATTGCAGGGGGACTTGGATAAACTGCAGAATTGGGCTGAGAGGTGGCAAATGGAGTTCAATGCAGCTAAATGTGAGCTGATGCACTTTGGGAAGAATAAGAGGATGGCAGAGTACTTGGTCAATGGAAAGATTCTTGGTAGTATGGAAATGCAGAGGGATCTTGGAGTCCATGTGCATAGATCCTTGAAAGTTGCCACCCAGGTGGATAGTGCTGTTGAGAAGGCATATGGTGTGTTAGATTTCATTGGTAGAGGGATTGAGTTCTGGAACCGCAATATCATGCTGCAACTGTACAAAACACTGGTGCGGCCACACTTGGAATATTGTGTACAGTTCTGGTCGCCCCATTACAGGAAGGATGTGGAAGCATTGGAAAAGGTGCAGAGGAAATTTACGAGGATGTTGCCTGGTCTGGAGGGAAGGTCTTATGAGGAAAGGCTGAGAGACTTGGGTCTGTTCTCATTGGAAAGAAGGCGGCTAAGGGGGATTTGATAGAGACATACAAGATAATCAGATCATTAGATAGGGTAGACAGAGAAAGACTTTTTCCTAGGATGATAAAGTCAGTTGTACGAGGGGGCATAATCACAAATTGAGGGGTGATGGATTTAAGACAGATGTCAGAGGCAAATTCTTTACTCAGAGTGTGGTAAGGGCGTGGAATGCTCTATCTGCTAAGGTAGTCAACTCAGCCACATTAGGGAGATTTAAACAATCCTTAGATAAGCACATGGATGATTTTGGGATAGTGTAGGGGGACGAGCTGAGAATAGTTCACAGGTCGGCGCAACATCGAGGGCTGAAGGGCCTGCTCTACGCAGTCTTGTTCTATGTTCTATGCTCCCTGCAGCTATCCTCATTATCCATCATAGGGTCTTCATTCATAAAATTTTGTCAGTATGTCTTTGTCAGGCTATCCTGACATGGGCACTAATCCTCAAACATTCGGGAGAAAGACTTTGTGAGGTTGACTGGGTTGAGCCCTTAAACCTACCCTGATAGAATGACATAGTCATCACCTTATTTGTTATTGAACTTGCAGAGCTATTATTTACAACTGACTGCTTGTTTAATGAATTCAAGGGACATTGAGTGAAGGGTGGTGTGTGGTACTAGAGCTACATGTAAGCCAGACCACACAAGGATATCAAACAGCGCTCCCTGAAAGGCGTGATGTGTCACTTGTGTTTATACAGCAGTTCAGCAGCTTTCATAGTTGCAGGTCACAAATTCAGTTTGGCCAAATGGGATTTAAACTCATGGTTTCTGGCTTGCTAGCCCAGTAACCATAATCACTTGGCTACTTACCCCATTGTCCTAGGATACTGTCCTTTTTTGACATAGGCAGTCCCTGCAGTGCAATAACTATTTTTAAAAAGGTATTTATAAACCCAATTTTCTCCTTGCAGCTGATAACTTCTCTTTTATACAATGAGTACTAATTTAGTGCCATTTTCTGATCAATCAGAAAGAAGCTAATTTTTGCCTGCTGACATCAATAGTATGTATCACTTGCTGGTTATGCTCCTGACCTGGCAGTCAACATTCAGATGACAAAGGATAGATTAACAACAGGTCCAATGACAAATGTTCACTAAATTATTACAGTGGTGGAATATCTACATTTCATTTCCAATTTACAAGTTATGCATGCAGTTTCCCTCCATTATTTGGTTGCCGCCTGGTAAGAAATTAGAAACGCCATATTTTGGACAGTAAGTTGGTGTTATTTTTCAGTTGTTTACAGAGTAATCTAAGTAACATATGGGAGGCTAGTAGTAATGATTTTAAAACGGTCTCAGGATTAAAATTAAAACCTTAAGTTCTCATTTTTAATTCATTTTCAGGTTATAAATCTGTCAGAGGAACTGGCTCAGTTGGAAGCCAGCCTGAAAGAGGCAGAAGGTTTCAGTAATGAAGTTGAAGTTTCTGAAGCCCTGCAGACATGCACAGAGACTGCTATTCACTCTCTCATTGAAACTTTAAGAAACAAGGAATTTCCATCTGCACTTTCTCAGGTCAAAGCATTCAGGTAATTCATGTAACTAATCAATGGTCATTTAATGAAACAATGATATCAGCAAAAACAGACCACATTAAGCAATTTGGATTGTTTCTAAACATTTCTGATGACATGCAGGATCATTTTACTGGTACTTTTGAACACATAGCATAATTTATTCTAAAGCATATTATTTCCTTTCTTTAAAAAAAGAACTTTTAAAATGTATTTGCTGTCTAGTTTGCACTGTTTTGTTCCAAGTAACTGCAGCAGTATTTATGATGCATGCTTTGCAGCTAAACTGGAACAGTAAAGATCATGAAGGGTTTTGTAAATCAGGTTGAGAATTAAAGAATTGAGGCATTGTATAATCAGGAGCTAATATCAATCATCAAGCAGAGAGGCATCCAGTCCTGAATTAGCAAAAGAATCCACCAACTAAATAGTGGGAAGACTAAAGTCATTTCCCTGTTTCAAATACAAATTGTATTACTGATTACTGTCTCCATCCCTTTCCTGAGCAAGACCCTGAAGTGAACTAACTAGTACGAACTTTGGTGTTATATTTGACTCTCAATATAAGCTTCTAACTAGATATCCCCACCTTCATCAAAATCACCAATTTCCACCTCACCTCATCTTATCTGTTTCTAAGATTGTTATCTATACCTTTGACATGTATAGAATGAACTACTCCAATGCATTCGTAGTCAGCCTCCCAAGTGGATTCTCCATAAGCTCGAGGTTATCCACATTAACTTGCATTCACACCCATTACCCTGTGCTCTCACTGATCGACATTAGCTCCCAGGTAAATAATGCCTAAATTTAAAAATATTAAATCTTGTTTTTGCATCCCTGTTGTCTTGACATTGCCTATCTCTATAATCACTTTCACCGTAAAATCTTCAAGGATGTCTACACTGCAATTTTCCTAAACATCACTCTTGGGTCCCTATGCCTTCAGCAGCAAATGCATTTTCCTCCCTTGTCAGCCTCTTTCCAGACACTCCTTAAAATCTTCTACTTTGACCAAACATTCCGTTAATTTCCCTATATCATCTAATTTAGCTGTGAAAACATGTTTGATGATGCTCTTGTCAGGTGCCTTGGTCTTGTAAAGATACAAATTTAAAATGTTCGAGTCAGTTTTATTGTCATCATAATTATAATATGGTACATGGAAAAATGTTCGTTCAAAGTGTCCAATCTGGAATTCCTTTCATTTGTACCAGCTTCAAGACTTTAACCTGTTAGTTAATGGGGGTGGGTTGTATGCTAGATAAATTATTAAGGAAGGGAAGATATTATAATTGGTTAAAAAGTAAAATTAATCAGTTTAATGCATTGTATAGATTTGATATAGTTTATATTTGATTGCATAGACCTCATCTTTGCAAATTAATTCTTATGCATTATTTTTCCTTTTTTTCTTTCACCCCCCCCCCAGATCTATATGGCCCAATGATATTTTTGGAAACTGTGATGATGATCCAGTACAAACCCTCCTGCATATTTATTTCCGTCATCAGACATTGGGTCAAACCGGCAGTTTTGCAGTAGTGGGATCTAACCAGGACTTATCCAAAGTCTGCTCTAAACTGATGGAGCTGAATCTGCAGATTCGTGAGTCTCTTCGAACAGTGCAGTCATACCAGCTTCTGGCAAAGACATCAGCTTCAGATATTCAAAGTGCTGGATTTTAAGATACACCTGTTGCTCCAATTTCATCCCTTTCATTGTTGAGAAGAAGGTGCATCATGTATATTAATCACATCCCCCACATTGGCTTCAAGTTTTTTGAACATGCTCTAGCTTGTATCTGTTTATAGAAATATAGTCACGCACATGAAGAAACCCGATGTTAGACATTTTAAAACAAATTGACTGGGTAATAGCTGTAAGGAACTAAACAGCAAATCATTCCATGTGCACAAAGTATATAGGATTGACTGTGTAACCATTTTCTGGTAAAGGGCATGGAATGAAGAAAGAAGTGTTATTCTTCATTTTCTGAAGACAACCCTGCTCCCTTGTAATAATGTATAGTAGTGACACTCAGGCTCTCTGTAGCAGGTGGAATGATGCTAAACTCATCTGGGAAATGGCTTTAGGCTGAATAACCTGCAAGGCTTCAAGGCGAACAAGAATATTTCAGCTTTGTTTTCATGGTGTCTATGGACAAACTCTTACATAAACCATTTAATGTCACTTCCCATGTGGTAAAAATATTATTTGTAAGACTTGATTTAGGACAAACTGACTGCAGGCTTTAGAGTATAAAAATGTTAATAGTTCATAGTGTCTCAACGCATGCCTGAAAAAAACATTTAAGGAAATTTATTTTGTATTAGAACTAATATGATCCATAGTATGCTGTAGAAAATCTTATATAAGGTTAGGATACTTGACAGGTAAATTTAACTGAGTTTTACTCAGTAATGTAAAGTAATTCTACATGTTATTTTTGCTTACTGTTCAGTGTACATCAGATGCTCTTTGATCAGTGATCATTATAAATACCACTGGTATCTAACCAAAAATATGCCTGTAGGTACTCCAAACTGAACAGCAGCAGAAATAGTGCTTCATCCTAGCAATTTTAGGACAACTCACCTAACTTATTTTACTCTGTAAATATTTTAGACCTGTATAGTGTAAAATCAGTATTGTTTTTCTTGTAAATTTGTGCATTGCACTGTTGTGAGAATAGGTGTATAAAACTAATGCAAAACAAAACAAAAACTAAGTACTGGTAATGAGTCTTTATCTGCTGTCTCTCTAGTCTGTGAATTTACAGATAATTCTGAAAAGCAGATACTGTTCTGTCTACTCACACGAACTTTGGGACCATTTTTTCCGCATTATTGGGAAAGAAAGTCAAGGATGAATCTGCAACCTTCAATATACTCAAAAGGACTGAAATGCTGAAAACCTCCAGCTTTCATAATTGTGATTCTATTGCAGCAGTGGCTTTCTTTGGAGAAAAATTGAATGTAAAATCACCCATTGGTGGTGTACCTGCCTCTGTTTGCTGGGAATGACCCTGCTTATAATATGCATCTGTCCTATCCACTGTGATTTTTCTTGGGCTCTATACCATGGAGCATAGAATGTACTGTTTAATTATTAGCATCTGCCTTTTGAGAAAAAGTGAATTATAGACCAGAAATAATTGTGATGAATTGTATGAGTTTAAGGCACTGTGCATGCTATCAGACTGCAAACAGTAGTTCATAATTGAAGGCTCTGTAACCAGTCGTAGCAAATTAACAAATCACTGTAATCATTCTTCAACGATAAATTATTTTGTTGGCAGTTTGGTATTTTGGCTGTTTAAATATTTAGTGAACATACTGGAGAAAAATGGTAATATTTTAACATGTTTATCCAAGTATGTTGTTTATAATCAAGGAACATTTGCCAAGCTTTAGCTAAAGCTTGGCACAGTTATACCACAGTTACCTTTATCACTGATCTCCTTTTATAGATAATGACTTCCCTTCCAAATAGGGATAGCTAGTTCAACAGTTATGTTTTACCTCCACTTCACAGATTTATAGTATATATCATTTTTCATTCCAAACCACCTTTTCCCTTATTCTAATAAAATTGTTTTTGTCCTTTCCCTAATATGTATTCCCTTTTTTACATGAATTGTAAATTGAGTTTTAATATCCCCCATTCCTGCACTACATTTGACAAGTCAACTAACATTGTCAACCTTCAGTTATACAAAAGGATTTAAAAGCCACCCTACCAAAAGTGCATTTGTATGTGAAGAATGGGATAATGTTATACATATGATCTAGAAAAGTACTAAGGTCTTTGCTATCTCTCGATTGATGTTTAGATTAGTGTTTCTATACCACAAATGAACTTCAGTTAAAATGGTTAGGGCAACTCAACCCATTGCATCTTTTTTTAAAGTAACCAGCTGTTTCTTAACCTTAAACTATTTTTGAACATCAACACTAACCCCTTCTGAAGCTGTTGTCTTGTCAGATTAAAGCGGTCAAATTTACCACACTAGTTCAGCAGGTTTCTCTGCAATCTTTTAAAATGTTTCATTATAGTTCACAATTTTAAAAAGCTTCTAGTGACAAATCTACTCAGCCTATGCAGGGAGAGCTCCAATTATGTTTAGGCAGTTGACATTACAGGGAAAGCAGCATCAGGAGGAAGTCTTGGTCAAAAACAATTCAAGTGTTTGTTAGGAATACTAAACTATTTTCTAGTTCTCAACAACTAGGATACAAAACTAAACTAACATTTGAAATCAACAGTCAGATGTACAGCATAGAACAGACCCTTTACTCCAACTTAAGAGTTCTACTTGCCAGCACCCAGCCCATAACCCTCCAAACATTTCATATATCCATCCAGATGCTTTCTAAATGTTACAATCATATTAGCCTCTACCATTCCATACACTCACCACTCTGGACTCCCCCCACCCTAGGGAAAAGGCTGTTCACAACCCAAAAACATTACACATTGTCCCTAAAATTCTAGATTGCAAGTTCAGATTAGGTTTACCTACTATTCAAATAGTTAAAATCCAGCTAGCTGTAAATATGAAAGACTAATAACTGAAAATACTGTAATGTTTCAGTGCACCAACTCCAGATGTTATGACTTAAATCAGTGCTAACTGGTGATATTTAGTGGTTTAAGGTGGACTCGCCACTATTGTTCATACAGTGACTCCAGCTTCTAATCCATTTTAATAGAAGGGGTGAAGTCAAAAATGAAATATTCGAAACAGATGGCAAAGAGGAGGAATCCTAATTTGAGACAGCTACTCATTAAGGCGTGAGGTCCTCCAGAAAATCTCAATCCAGACGTCCGAGTCTGTGCTTTACTGCTGGAGTAACTATTAAAGAGTCCCTAAAATTCAAACTTCAGTCACAAACCAGAATGTTTCTGTAGAGCATTTTAACACTGGCTAATGGGAGGGGGAAGAAGGGCCGTGGAGGAGAGACTTTAAATCTTCAAATATTTAAACCACAAGTAAATATTCGATTTGAAGTGAAGGCAAGAGAAACCGGCGTGCTTTTTGTACACTTTATTTTCTTAAGCGATGTTCGAAACCAAAAAAACACAAAAATAAAGTTTCCTGCGTTCCTGTAACTCGAGTCCCCGCAGGAATTAACGCTACCATCCAAATCAAATGATGTATTTGAAGCTGAAAGTGCTATCACAGGAGAGCCGCTTGCCCTTGCATCTCCCACAGAGATCCTGACGGTGGGGTCTCTTCGGGTCAACGTGGCGCATTTTGACGGGACATGTGCATCTTGTCTGTTTGCAGGTCTGATGGGCAGGAAAAAACAAGTCTGGGACACTCTTCATTAAAGCGTCTACACAGGCTGTGCTCCTCCTGGGCTACTTACTTGACAGGTGATGTCCTCCACACGGTAAGGGTTGTAGGCCTTCTCGCAGGTTCTGCAAAATTGCTTAAAGTAGACCTGACGGTCCAAGAGATTCGTGATTTAGAGAAATCTAAGCGACCATATGTAATAAAGTATTGGCGAAAGACCCCTTACCTTGTTAGTACCTTGTACACACCACACGTATGCACTCTCCCAGCGGGCGCTGCAGTCTTTGCAGTGGAAATAGCCGTATTTCTGCTCCAGGAACTAATGAAAGTTTAGGATTCAGTTATCAGCATACCAAATAACTGCAAGCCAACGTACCGAACTAACTACCAGCACATTTTCCAGAAATGCATTTAACTCCGTGCCCGCTGAATTCACCTCAACCCAAAGAGAAAAAGACAATCGTTTAACGTCCCAATATCTCCCACAGGTTTTGCGATTGGTGACATTTTACTACTAAAAAGGGCACTATAAAATGCAGTTAAACTCTTGGCGATTTAAATAAAAGTTCTCTTTCAGATGTCATTCTTAATTGTCCCAAGTTGACTGGTTTAGACAGTGACATGACCTGAGAGAATCTTTACTCGGCTGGTGAACTGTTCCTCTGCAGATGCTGCCTGGCCTGTTGAGTATTTGCAGGCGAGTTCTCTAATTTAACGACTGGGACCCGGGGAAAGGGAACCTCACCTGAAATCTCAAGCGTTTCTCGCTTGTGCCGGTTTTCGGGACTGGGTCTGCAGCCTCCGGCTTGTTCCCGTTTTCCGCTGGAGTTTCAGGCAGCTCTCCGGCTGAAAGGCCCGGACTGTCCGCGGGTTCACCTCCTTTCTCTTCAGCTCGGACATCCTGCTCTGGGGCCGGTTCCTCCTGTTTCACTGCCTCCGGCTCGCCTTCCTCCTCTGGCTGCTCTGGCTTCCCGGGTGTTTCTCGGGCAGCCTGCCGCGGCCCTCCCCTGGACACGAAGCTGTTGAGATTGGGGGATACAATCGGGGAGTAAATGGCCATGGTCCTCCGGAAGCGCACATTCCTGGGCATGCTGGCCGGGCTGCCCTGCACTTGGGTCTGGGAGGGCCGGCGCCTTGGTCTCATGGTTATGGTCAGCAGGGTTCTGGGGCCCAGGGAACATTGCACAGACGCATCAATCTTGGGGTTAACCTGCACTCCAACATCTTTCGTGTTGGCTTTTCTCACTCGTGGTGTTAGGTTTGGGTTCACCTGGGATAATATCGCTTTGAGCTGAGCCCGCTGATAGTTATCAAAATATTCCCCAGGGTCACCGTAGTTGTTCAAGTAACCCCTCGGTCTCCAGCTGGAAGCTTTCGGTCGGCTGCTCAAGTATTGGTAAGAATATGGATTGTACGGTGAGTAAATATAATCAAACGCATCTTCACCTAATGTAGCCATAATGTTCGGCCTAGGCTATATCCCCGTGGCTTTATTTATATGGTCCACCCAGTCAGAATATTTAAAAAGAAACCCACTAGTTGAATCTATTAAATCAATTTAACACGCTTCACTCATGGCTTTCGGGGACTTTTATTAGCAATGAGCGAACAACACATGGTAATCTGAAAGAAACAATGTGATTTCATGTGGCTTCAATTACTGTAGAGGAAATGCAAATTACTTTGCGGGTCTCTGCTAGTTTCGAAGTAAGTGAACACTGATCACGTTTCCTTACAGTTCTTAATTTAAACACCAACAGGTTTGAATTTACCCGCTAAAGTATTTGGATACATGTTGTCCTAGAATGTCACTGTTTCGCTAAAATTAGCCCAACGCTAATAAAATAATTGACATTTGCACTCATTGATTGAATTTTAAAATTAAAGCAATTTATTCTCATTTCCCCCCAAGACAGGAAAACGAGATTGCACAGAGCACGTGAAAGTGTTGGAGCTAACGATCAATTGAAGGGATTGGCAACCAGCAACCATTCCTATTCCGGTTTCTTACAGTCCCCTTTCACATTCGCGACTCGCTGATAGTAGGTTCCATTATAACAGCGTGTTGTTCACTCTCACTAACAGCTCCGTAAGATGAGTCAATAACCTCTTCCTCTTTGAGTTTCTTGTAGGAAATGTCCGTGTCATCATCTAGATCTGCTGGCTTCTCCCTGGGCGTCACGTTCCTTGTGTAGATTTTATATCCCAGAACAAAAAGGCCAGCTTCTGTCGCTTGGAATAAGGCATAGAGTAGCGGGAACATGTAGATACCGCCAATTACCTGGGGAGGGAAAGCTAATTTCAGGATGGCTGTGCAAAGTTGGACATTTTGACATCCGGTCCCCAAAGAAACAGTCCTTTTACAGTTAGGAGGCAAATTGAAGAGCGCACCCAAACCATAACCGGCAACGTGGCCAGCGAAGGGCATCAGGACAGCTACATAATACACAGAAGCCGGGATATTGGCGAGCAGGTCAGGTCCCAGTAAGGTGCCAGTGAGGATGAAGAGGATTATCAGAGTGACCATCAAGGACCATAGAGAAACCTAGACAAGGAATAGTTAAATAAATAAGTGCGCCCTATACAAATTCTACATCCCTTATTAATTTAAACATTTTTACAGCTGTTTTCTAAACGTGATATCAGCCACTTTGCAACGAAAAAGAAAAGACTTTCTAACTGGTACAAACCTAGAAATAATGGGACTTCAAAATGACTTGGAAGCCTAGGTCTATCTTGTCATTGGGACTGAAAGATAGAGGTTACAGGACAGTGATACTCATGTGGGTGAGAAGAGCCGGTTGCTCATGTATTGAGCAGGGAAACCTCCTGCTGTTTACCACTCTCCCCAAGTGCTCTCCTCCATGTTGGAAGAAGCACTGGTTGGGACTTCATTACCTGTTATTAACAATGGCTCAGTAGCACAACTACTGACTGAGTCCTGAAGAGGTTCCTTGAAGGTGGAATCACTGGTAGACAGGGTAGTGAAGAAGGCATTCAGCATGCTTGCCTTTTTTCGGTTAGTGCATTGAGTATAGGAGTCAGGAGGTCATGTTGCGGCTGTACAGGACACTGGTTAGGCCACGTTTGGAATATTGCATTCAGCTCTGGTCTCCCTGCTTTAGGAAAGATGCTGTGAAACAGAAAACATTTACAAGAACGTTACTCAGATTGGGGGGTTTGAGCTATAGACAGAGGCTGAATAGGCTGGGGCCATTTTCCCTGGAGCGTCAGAGGCTGAGGGGGGGACCTTTAGAGGTTTATAAAATCATGAGTGGCACGGATGGGGTGAATAGTCAAGGTTATTTTCCCAGGGTCGGGGAATAAAAAAAGAGAGACCATAGGTTTAAGGTGAGAAGGGAATGATTTAAAAGGGACTGAGAGGCAACTATTTTCTAAATGTGATATCAGCTGCTTTGGACTTAAAAAGAAGAAAGACATTCTAAATGGTACAAAGCTAGAAATAGTGGGAGTTTTTAATGTGATTTTGAAGTTTTGTATACAGATCATTAAAATGTGAAACAGACATAAAATAAAACCAACAAAGCTTTATGGAGCAATGCCTTCATACCAGATGACCAGAGCACAAGTGGCAGAGATGGGGATGTGGTGATAATATCAGAACTGGTCAATGTCATTTCAAGTTGTTGCTGCTGGAATGTAAATTCTCTTAATAAATCTGAAATCGAAAACCATCTCAGTGACGGGATGGTGAAAGTATCATTGTTGTGAAAATCTATCAGGTTCACAAATGTCCTTTAGAGGGTGAAACTCTACCGTCCTTTCCCAATCTCATCAACATGTGACTCCAGACCCACAGCAACACAGTTGACTCATAATTGCCATCTGATGTGGCAACAGCAAGCCACATTAGTGTTAGGCAATTAATGCTGACCCCCATCAGCGACATAGTTCCATCAGACCATTACCTATTACTAACAGCGGCTCAGTAGCACAACTACTGACTGAAGGGGTTCGTTGAAGATGGAATCACAGGTAGACAGGGTAGTGAAGAATGCATTGAGTACACTTGCCTTTATTGTTCAGTGCATTGAGTATATGAGTTGGGATGTCATGTTGCAGCTGTACAGGACACTGGTTAGTCCAGTTTTGGACCATTGTGTTCAATTTTGGTCTCCCTGCTTTAGGAAAGATGTTAAACTTGAAAGGCTCCAGAAAAGATTTACAAGATATTGCCTAGATTGTAGGGTTTGTGCTCTAGGGAGAGACTGAATAGGCTTGGGTGTTTTCCCTGGTGCGTTGGAGGCTGAGGGGTGACCTTATAGAGGTTTATAAAATCATGAAGGGCTTGGATAGGGTGAATAGTCAAGGTCTTTTTCCCAGTGTAGGGGAGTTCAAATGTAGAGGACTTAGATTTATGGTGAGAGGGGAAAGATTTAAAAAGGATTTAAGGGGCAACTTTTTCACGCTGAGAGTGGTGCGTGTATGGAACGTGCTGCAAGAGGAAATGGTGGAAGCTGGAATAATTACAATATTTAAAAGTCATCTGGATGGGTACATGAATAGAAAGAGTTTGAGGGATATGGGCCAAATGCTGGTTAATGGTGCGAGATTAATTTAGAATATCTGGTCAGCATGGATAAGTTGAACCAAAGGGTCTGTTTTCAAGCTGTACACTATGTATGTGTGACATATCTGCTACACTGGACGTTTGGTAGTTGGTAAGGGATCCAACATGAAGAAAAGCTTACTTGGCATCAGCTTCGCCAATCTGCCTGTTGCAGATGTGTCTGTTCATGACAGTAATGATGGAAGTGGATGATCAAACTCTGCGTCCTCCTGAAGTACTTTGTGGAGACAAAATTTCACCATCATGTTGAGGATACTATCCATTGAGCTGTGGGACATTATCACTGTGCTAATTGGGATAAATTCAGGATAGGTCTAGTCGCTGAAAACTGGACATCAATGAGGTGCTGTTGGTCAAGAATCCATTATCGCATGGTCCACTGTGCACATCATATTGCCATTACCATAAAACCAGGGAATCAATTCCAGTTCAATGAGGAATATAGGATAGCAAACTAGAGGATGCACCAGGCATACTAAAAAATGTGGTGTCAAACTGGTGAAGCTACAACACAATGAGGTATACCAAACGGAAAGTATCATGTAATGCATTGAGCAAAACGATCCCAAAACCAACAGATCACATCTAAACTCTACAGTCCTACAACATTCAATCAGGAGTTTAATGGATAGTTAAACAACTAACCAGGAGAGTTCACAAGTACCCCCATCCTCATTGAAGTGCCAAAAGGGAAAAGATCAGGCCAAATTATTTGCAATGATTTTCAGCTGGAAATGCCATGCAGTTGACCTCCTGAAGTAAAAGTCATCACAAATGCTCAGCTTCACCCAGAATAAAAGCAAAACACTGCAGATGCGGGAAATCTGAAACAAGCATGAAAATTGTTGGAGAAACTCAGCAGGTCCGACAGTAGCTGTGGAGAGAAAAACAGTAAACATTTCAAGTCTGATATGACTAAGAATAATACCAGACTCAAAGTCTTCACTTTGTTTCTCTCTCAGCAGATGGTACCAAATTTCTTGAGTTTATCAGTATTCACTGAGTTTGTTCCAGTCTTCACCCAATTTGTTCATTCCATGTGATCTCAAAGAAACAGCAAAAGGCATTGGTGCTGCATTGGCTATAGGAGCTGACAATACCCTAACTGGAGTACTTAAGACTTATGCTCCATAACTCCATACCCTTTATCAAACTGTTCCAGTAAAACTTCAATATTACCATTTATGTGTGATAATGTATAAAAATTACCCAAGTATATCCTGTCTGTAAGAGAATGGTCAAATCCAATCTAGCCCATTCATATCCCAGTCAGTTTACTCTTGATAATCAGCAAAGTGATGACATTAAAGCAGTTTTTGACTAAGTGTGACAGCGAGTCAGTGCAGGTATTACTCCACTGGTTGGATTAATGCCTGGTACAAAGAAAATCTTTGTGAATGTTTAAGACTAATCAACTGAATTACAGGATAGCTCTGCAGGAGTTTCTCAGCATAATATCCTCAGCCTAACCAACTTCAGGTGCTTCACCTTTCCTTCACCATCAGATCAGAATTGGGAAAATTTTCTGTCAACGTACAGTGTTCAGTATCATTCATGGTTCCTTATATATTGAAGATGTTTGTGTCAATATGTAATGAGATCCAGAAACATTTAGGCAAGAGTCAATAAACCACCATCTCCAGTAAGAAAGAATCTAGCTTGCTATTATGTTATCGTTGCTAAATCCTCTGCAATTAACATCTATTGACCAGAAACTTAAGTGGACTAGTCATTAATATTGTGGCTGCAAGAGTAGGTCAAAGACAGGGACTCTCTGCAAGTAACTCACTTCCTTACTCTCCAAAACCTGTCCATAAGTCATAATTCAGGTGTTTGATAGAATATTCTCCACTTGCCTGGTTCCAACAACAATTATCAGGCTTGACATAATCAAAAATAAAGCAATTGTTTGATCAACACCTCATTCATCATCTTATATATTCATTTCCTCCACTTTGGTGTATAATTGCAGCAATGTGTACCATCTACATAAACCCCTTTCATTGACACATTCAAAAGCATGACCTCTACTATCTAGAAGGACAAGGACAACAGAAACTTAGAATCGGATGTTTTGCTCATAGCCACACAGCATCACGACCTGGAAATATATCACCATTTCTTTACCATAGCTGGGTCAAAATCCTGGAACTCCCTTCCTAATAGCATATAGGCTGCAACAGTTCAAAAAGGTGATTCATCTCAAACTTCCTGGGTGATATGGTGACTCAGTGGTTAGCACTGCTTGCCTCACAATGCGAGGGACCCCAGGTTTAATTCCACCCTTGTGTGTGGAGATTGTACATTCTCCCCATGTCTGCATGGCTTTCCTCTCACAGTCCAAAGATGTACAGGTTCAGTGGATTGGCCATGGGAAATGCAGGGTTACAGGAATAGGGTAGGTGGTTGGGTCTGGTTAGGATACCCTTTAGAGGTGCAGTGTGTACTTGATGGGCCTGCTTCCATGATTCTATGATTCTGATGGACAAGTAGCAAAAAGTGGCCAAGCCAGTGACATCCACATCCCATGAAAAGAAAACATATCTGGAATTTACTACATTAAGACATCTTAGTTGAAGTTTTCAAGATATTAAAGGAATCAAAGAAAGTGAGGGGGACATAATCTAAAACGACAGCCATTCCTTTAAAGAGTGAAATGAGGAAAACCTTGTTACAGACATTTGGAATTTTCTTTCACAAATGGAAATTAATGTTTGATCAATTGTTCATTTTAAATCTGAGATTGATATAAAACAAAGGTATTAGCAAATATAGACAAAGGCATGGAGTTAGTTCACAGGTCAGCTGCAATCTCACTGAATGTTGGAACAGGCTGGAGGGGTAAATATCCCACTCCTGGTCTTAAATACTGAAAATTACAAGTTTTAGCTTTTGAACTTGATGTAGGTTTGCCACGATGCTTAGAAAAGAGGTTGTGTGAGGGAACAGACATTAGCAGCACATACATTTTGGTTGTAAAATGGTAATATTCCTTATGGGGATGTTCCTTATCATCTGTGAAACCAGAACACACTGTAGAAATGTTAGCTGTAATTATTTGTTTTAGATGGTAAATGTGGTTGTGTGGGTGCACTTTCAGAATGTGGATCTAACACTACAACATATAGGCATATTGTAGAGGATTGGATTTCAGAAGATCAGATGTTTACACTATTTTTAAAAAAGCTAGAAATCTGAGCAAAAGTTTACATGTGAAACAATCACCTCAGCAATTAATTACATAATCCAACCTAACGAGAAAGTCATACATCAATCTGTTCTGATGGGATAAAGCTAACGTCAGAAATGAGTGAAAGCCTATCAGGTCAGAATTGGGAGCAAAAGAGTTTATTTGAAAAGTAATACAAATATGTGAAAAGAAGAAAAGCTTTGTTTAATGCGAGATTTGAATCAATCAAATAAAACTTACTTCAAAATTCAAGTTAGAAGACAATATGTAGGACTGATTCAAGTGAACAACAAGATATAAGGCACATTGGCAATGATTGGCGACCCAAACAATGCATTTCCCAAACTACAAAAATATTGATCGATCATATAAACTCCAGAGTATAACATTCAATAGGATTTAGTATTAATACTAAAGACCCATAACCATGACTGCTATATAAACTCCAAGAGAATGAGTGAAATACTTAAACAAATAAGGGACTGACCCCTTATTCTGGGAAAGTGATCCTCAGTCTAGACTCTCCTGCCAGGGAAAACACCTCTCAGAATCTTCTCCGTCAGGCTCATAATAATGTTATAATGTATGTTTCAATAGGATCCTCCCTCATTCTTTTAAATTCTAGAAGGTATGGGCCTCATCTACTAAACCCCTTCCCAGAGGACATTTTAGGAATCCACCTAATGAATTGTAACCATATATTCGCTCCATCCTTCCTGAGGTCTGAAGACTAACCTACACACAGTGTTCCAGGTGTGATCTCACTATGGTTCTATATAATCTTTCTTGATCAAGGAGACAGAAGTATTAATTAAAAGTAATTTGAATCTACAAATCTTCACTTCTATTGCCAAATGAAATTTGAGAGCTTCTATCCTGTGGTCTGTAAAATATTTACTTGGACCATATTTAATTTTTGCTCTTCAAACTTACACTCACAAAAAGCAAATGGCAACATTTACCAGACTTTTTAATACTAAATTGAGGCAAATTATAAACCTTTTGATATAATAGAAAAAGAGAGAATGACAACAATAAAAAAAACCAAATGATGTAATGAAGCAAACATTTCATAATATCATCCAGAACTGAAATCTGCATTTGAAATATTTTACAGAAGGTGGAAATTCAGTTTACCCAAATGGAAATAAAATAAATAAATCTCCAACCAAAATTTCATCCGAGTATTCTCATCACAGGAAGAAAACTTGCAGTTTTGCGCCACCGTTTACTGCATTGATCTGAATATATATCTTGCCATTTACGTTCAATAAGCTCAGACTAAAAGAACACGCCTCAAAGACATGTGAGTTGTGGTGCATATTGTTCTTTTACAATAATTATATATCTTAATAATTAAGATAGTAAAGTGTTGTGAGATTTTAAAATTCACTTGAATCACAGAAATAGACTGTATCTCTCTAAATCAATCTAAAGGACAGCAAAACTGCATTGAAAGGTCAGCATAGATTATATAGACAATCTGATCATTGCTTACGAACTCACAGCCATCTGAGTCAGAGGCCAGAGTGCCACCAACTGTA
The DNA here is from genome assembly GCF_037043375.1 of Chiloscyllium plagiosum. Taxonomy (NCBI): domain Eukaryota; kingdom Metazoa; phylum Chordata; class Chondrichthyes; order Orectolobiformes; family Hemiscylliidae; genus Chiloscyllium; species Chiloscyllium plagiosum. The sequence goes on along the minus strand of NW_028270139.1, from coordinate 73,532,629 downwards.
CTGGTACTCTGTTCATTAGCAGAAAATTGATTGGTTTTCTTGGTATTTCATAGCAGTGAGAAAAGTAATAACATTATAGTAGTAACAGGATACGTCAGAGTTAGCATGGATTTATGAAGGGGAAATCATGCTTGACTAATCTTCTGGAATTTTTTGAGGATGTAACTCTGAAGATGGACCAGTGGATGTAGTATACCTGGACTTTCAGAAAGCCTTTGATAAAGTCTCACATAGGAAGTTAGTGAGCAAAATTAGGGTACATGGTATTAGGGGCAAAATATTGACATGGATTGAAAATTGGTTGGCTGACAAAAAACAAAGAGTAGTTCCCTTTCGGAATGGCAGGCGGTGACCAGTGGGTGTGCCGCAGGGATCAGTGCTGGGACCACAGCTTTTTACAATGTACATTAATGATATAGATGAAGGTATTAAAAGTGATATTAGCAAATTTGCTGATGACACAAAGCTGGGTGGCAGGGTGAAATGTGAGGAGGATGTTAGGAGAATACAGGGTGACCCGGACAGGCTAGGTGAGTGGACGGATGTATGGCAGATGCAGTTTAATGTAGATAAATGTGTGGTTATCCACTTTGATGGCAAAAACAGGAAGGCAAATTACTACTTAAGTGGAGTCAAGTTAGGTAAAGGGGCAGTGCAACGAGATCTAGGTTTTCTTGTACACCAGTCAATGAAGGTAAGCATGCAGGTACAGCAGGCAGTGAAGAAGGCTAATAACATGCTGGCCTTCATAACAAGAGGAATTGAGTATAGAAGCAAAGAGGTCCTTCTGCAGCTGTACAGGGCCCTGGTGAGACCGCACCTGGAATATTGTGCGCAGTTTTGGTCTCCAAATTTGAGGAAAGACATTCTGGCTATTGAGGGAGTGCAGCGTAGGTTCACAAGGTCAATTCCCGAAATGGCGGGACTCTCTCATGCTGAAAGATTGGAGCGACTGTGCTTGTATACGCTTGAGTTTAGAAGGCTGAGAGGGGATCTGATTGAGACCTATAAGATTATTAAAGGATTGGACACTCTGGAGGCAGGAAGCATGTTTCCGCTGATGGGTGAGTCCCGAACCAGAGGACAAAGTTTAAAAATAAGGGGTAGACCATTTAAGACAGAGATGAGGAGAAACTTCTTCACCCAGAGAGTGGTGGGTGTGTGGAATGCTCTGCCCCAGAAGGCTGTGGAGGCCAAGTCTCTGGATACTTTCAAGAAAGAGTTGGATAGAGCTCTTAAGGATAGTGGAATCAAGGGTTATGGGGATAAGGCAGGAACAGGTTACTGATTGAGGATGATCAGCCATGATCACAATGAATGGTGGTGTTGGCTTAAAAGGCAGAATGGCCTACTCCTGCACCTATTGTCTATTATCTTTAAATCTTTATTTTCATTTAAAATATTAGACTTTTGTATTAGAAAACTGTGATTGAGACCCTACATGGCACTCATTTGAAGGAGGTTAATAGAGAACTACAGTTATAGTCATAGAAATATTGCTAAAGTGCTTTCTCACACGACTTAATCTTTACACAAGGTGAGTACAAACCCCTAGTTAAATGTGAAGACATGTCTGAAATGGTCTTTTCGATCTCTGGATACCTTATAAAACAAGAATACTTTAATTTTATTACAAAACAAATTATATGGTATACTCTTTCCAAAATGAAACATCAGCTGTTGAGTTAAACATTTCACTTTTATCCAAATGTACAAGTGTAATTCCCTCCCAGTAAGGCAAGCAGACTGAGAGTGCAACTGGCCAAATCTGCTTTTGAAGGGTTCACACCCTAAACATAAGTTGGCATGTTCTATCTGCATTTACTATATGATCTGCTCGGAGTTTATAGTGGTTCTGATTTTTATTTCTGATATCACTTGTTTGTTAATTTGTCATTTTTATTCTCATTGTTCAACACAAGCCCAGTTTTTTTTAATAGACCTGTAAGAGTCCAATTATTGTCAGATCTGTTTGTCTTGTGTTTTGTAAATGACGTTGCGAGAGACTGGAGCCTTATGATGTGCATTTTGACTGGCAATACTTTGAAAAGAAAAATTATTAAAATGTGAGCAAATTCTAGAAAAACCATTTACATATTCAGTTAAAACACCTGTATAAAAATTATTGTGTAACTGTGCTGACTGAATGAATATCTAATGGAGTCTGCTCAGGATGAGATTGTCAATGTGACATCAGTTCTGTTGCAAGTCAAAACTTTAAATGTCATTATATATATATTAAAAAAATGGTTTTGTCAATGTTCATAATCAAATTATCTTTAATGACTCTGATCCATTTTTTGGATTTCATACAATTTACTGCAATACCTGTGTTATTCAGAAGAAGTCAAAATCTTTGACCAGATTTTGCACAGTATGAATAAAAAAAGGATGGTTTCAAACAATCTCAACAAAGTTTCACCTTTCCAGTCACTGTACCTTTAGGAGGAAGTCTGCTGCTCTATTGTATCTGTATCTGATGAAGACCCCCAACCCAATCGGAATTAAAGTTCCACAGAGAGTAAGAATTATTGCCCCGAAAGGCATGAGCTGAACGACAGGGGTATTAATCCAGGCTCGGCTGTAAATCCATAGACACAAGGGCATCAGCAGCAGGGCCAGAAGTGTGGAGGAGATAGTCATGATTATGCTAAAATAAAGGGAAAGGACAAAACTAATTAGACTGAACAATGCAGTTAGGAGTACAGCATCAGGTCAGTGTGCAGCACCACAGTTTATTCACTTGGTCTACACTATCATTCTCCACTCACAGCAACTGGAGCCAAGCAGCACTATCTCTGCCACAAAGGAGACCTTGTACTGTAACTCATCTCCACCATCTGGTTAACCTTTTCAGCCTGCCCATCCCTCCACGCTCCTTCACTTCTGCATCTCCCCTTACTCCCGTCCCTCACTCGCTCTCCCCTGCACTTCTCATTCTCCCTCACTCTCCCCGGTTTCTACCCTCATTCTCCCTCAGCTCCACTCATCCTCTCCCTCCCCTCCCTCATTCTCCCTCCCCTCCACTCCCTCACCTTCACTTCACTCCCTCACCTTCACTCCTCATTGATAATTCCCCTGATTCCACTCTTTTGCCCTGGAGACCCAGTCCCAGTAACAGGGAGATGATGTGGTCCGTTCCTGACGGGCTGTGAGGCCAGAGGCTGGCCCTAACTGGGACATTGCCGCTCCCAATCCCAAGCCGTTTGGGAATGTTTGAAAGCTTTCCTTCTTTTAGCTCACGTTGCTCCGGGCAATCTGAGCAGATGGAGGGAGTGAGGGTGGGGGTGAGCTGGAGGGCCTGGCTGCAGGAAGGGCTGCTCACCTGAGGTTCATGTCTCCGTGGACCAGCAGAGACAGGATGTTGGAGAGGGTTCCCCCGGGACAGCAGCCACACAGCAGCACCGCGGTGGCAGCCACCTCTCCCAGAGAGAACACCAAGGCCAAGAGGAAAGCGAGCAGGGGCATGACCACAAACTGGGAGGTGGCGCCGAGCAGCACAGCCACGGGGCTGCGGAGGTGCTGCCCGAGCTGGCGGGGCTGCACGGTGCAGCCCAGCCCCAACATGGTGATGCTCAGGAGCCCCGCCACCAGCACATTGATGCCTTGGCTGAGCAGCGGCTCCCAGGCAGCCCGGGAACCCGGGGCAGCGTCAACCTCACCCGGGGATGCAGCTGCATGGCTCCAAGCGATGGTCACCTCCAGGCCAGTCACATTGCTGAAGTCTCCAGCAGTGCTGTTCTCCGAGTCACTGAGATTCAACGTCGCCGAGGAAGTTGCAGCTTCCCAGGTCACATTTCCTGCTGAAGTGTAGTTTTCCATCTCACTGACGGTGCACACACTCCCAGCTCCTCTCCCGGCAGTATTTATAGGAGCACAGTCCAGATCTCCTCTCCCGGCAAAACTGCAGTCAATGGTTTCTTCCAGTGGGATTTTATTGGTGAGCCGAGAGCTCTCCATCAAATTGGAGTGAGGACCAAGAAAGGTGATTAGCATCTTCTTTAAAAAAAAGGCTCCCTCTGTCCCAACAACTCCTGGCTCCTGCTGGTTTCCCAGTTACTCTGCTTCATTTCGCAAAAAATAAAACAAGCCAACAAATTGCGACGGAGTCTCAGGTATTAGATTTGGTACCAAGTTCTGTCTTGAAGAGACAGGGAGGATGCGCTGAGATGTGAAAGCCTGGGACAGATTGGGGAAGCTCAGTTTGACCGAGTCTCTCAGTGCAATGTCCCCATGCTCTGTGTGCCCCACTAACCAGTGACTGTGCCAGTCTGCCCGAGAGGACACCAACTCAAACACCGAGAGGCAACCAGCCTGCAGTCACAGAATCCTTTACCCGAGAGTTATTCTTTATTGTCCTGATTTAATTGTATTCGCCGGCCGTTTTGTTCTCCAGCTCTTTCATCCTAAACCCCAGAGCAGGGAGGGACTGCAGAGAGGGAGGGAGGGAGGGAGAGATTCCGTTTCCCCGCTCGTTCTGAGGGAAGGTACTGTGCGGAAGATCAATGCCTCCGCGTTCACGAATTGAAGGGAACGAAATTACGTTGCTGCAGGCTCTGTCCATATCCCCAGAGAGCATCAGAAAGGTAGTTGCTTTGGATGTAAAAATCAGGAATGAGTGAAACACCATAAAAAAGGCAAAAACTCCCTCAATTCCAAAACCGCGAGGGACTCCGATTAGCTCCAAATCTATTTCTAAATGGTAGTGTTGGTAAATTTTAAATTGTAATGTCGGTAAATTTTAATCCTATTTTAAATATCACGTGTTGACAGTTACTGGCAATAATCCTAACGTCTAGCCAAGGAATACTTGTCATTATCTCGATTAATACAAATTCACTTCCGAAATAATAACATCAGTATTTAAAACTTTCATTCAAATGTTTGGTAGAATCGGAAATTTAACAAAATGCCATCATGCGCTTTTATTAAAATGACAGCGAGAATTTACTTTCACCTCTCTGGCCCTGGTACCAGGGCAGGCACAGTCCGATCCCACTGTAGAGTGCATTCATGTGAAATCCTCTTTGAACAGAAGATTAGAAAGACGTTGCCTCAAATCTATGTAATTAGTGAGCTGCAAGTGTAGGAAATGCCTTTGGTTTTACAACTCCATTAAATGTCAAATTCCAGTCTGTTTTTCCTTTTATGCCAAGACGGTACACAACTGCTTCAGTACCTGTGTATATACACTTACATTTTTTTATGAATAAAGTATATTTTTGCAATAAAATAATGTAAAACCGTCTTGTACTCTGTCCCAACTTAAATGTTTTTGCCCCAGCTGAGTGAAAGCACCCTACAGGATGCCAAGTTGAAATGTTACAATTCCAATTCCTCTCACCCAGCTTCTTGTCAAACCCAGGGGTAGCAAGTGGCAGGTTCCTGCAGTGAGCGCTTGTCCATGAGGAATCTTGGGTCCAGGACTCTGGATGGTACTTATCTCTGCACTGCCCCTATCATCCCAGGACGTTGTCTGAATGGGACTCTGCCTTTCCTCCAGTTCAGTTCCAGCACTAACACTGGCACAGAGTGAGGTGGTTGTGAACCCAGGCGTCTCAAGTCACAAACCTGACCCTCAGCCCAACAATCTTTCCAGTTTCTGTTCACATCGCTTCAGCAAACTGTCCCAACCAGAAAACTGTCACAGAATCACAGCACAGTGGAGGCCATTCAGCCCATGGCATCTGTACTGACTCCCTAATGAGCATTATCACCTGGTGATCTTTCCCTGGGCTCTTGCACATTGTTTCTACTCAGCTAGTCATCTAATACCCTCTCGAATGTCCCAATTGAACCTGCCTCCACCACACTTCCAGGTAGCGTATTCCAGCTCTGAACCACTCGCTGTGTGAAAAAAGTTGTTTTTTGAATCATATAGAGTCATAGAGATGTACAGCATTGAAACAGACCCTTCGGTCCAACCTGTCCATGCCGACCAGATATCCCAACCCAATCTAGTCCTATCTGCCAACTCCAGGCCCATATCCCTCCAAACCCTTCCTATTCATATACCCATCCAAATGCCTCTTAAATGTTGCAATTGTACCAGCCTCCACCACTTCCTCTGGCAACTCATTCCATACACACACCACCCTTTGTGTGAAAAAGTTGCCCCTTAGGTCTCTTTTATATCTTTCCCCTCTCACCCTAAACCTATGCCCTCTAGTTCTGGACTCCCCGACCCCAGGGAAAAGACTTTGTCTATTTATCCTATCCATGCCCCTCATAATTTTGTAAACCTCTACAAGGTCACCCCTCAGCCTCCAATGCTCCAGGGAAAACAGCCCCAGCCTGTTCAGCCTCTCCCTATAGCTCAAATCCTCCATCCTTGTAAATCTTTTTTGAACCCTTTCAAGTTTCACAACATCTTTCTGATAGGAAGGAGACCAGAATTGCATGCAATATTCCAACAGTGGCCTAACCAATGTCCTGTCCAGCTGCAACATGACCTCCCAACTTCTGTACTCAATACTCTGACCAATAAAGGAAAGCATACCAAGCGCCTTCTTCACTATCCTATCTACCTGCGACTCCACTTTCAAGGAGCTATGAACCTGCACTCCAAGGTCTCTTTGCTCAGCAACACTCCCTAGGACTTTATCATTAAGTGTATAAGTCCTGCTAAGATTTGCTTTCCCAAAATGCAGCACCTCACATTTATCTGAATTAAACTCCATCTGCCACTTCTTAGCCCATTGTCCCATCTGGTCCAGATCCTGTTGTAATCTGAGGTAACCCTCTTCGCTGTCCACTACACCTCCAATTTTGGTGTTATCTGCAAACTTACTAACTGTACCTCTTATGCTCACATCCAAATCATGTATGTAAATGACAAAAAGTAGAGGGCCCAGCACCGATCCTTGTGGCACTCCACTGATCACAGGCCTCCAGTCTGAAAAACAACCCTCCATCACCACCTTCTGTCTTCTACCTTAGAGCCAGTTCTGTATCCAAATGACTAGTTCTCCCTGTATTCCATGAGATCTAACCTTGCTAATCGGTCTCCCATGGGGAACCTTGTCGAACGCCTTACTGAAGTCCATATAGATCACACCTACTGCTCTGCCCTCATCAATCTTCTTTGTTACTTCTTCAAAAAACTCAATCAAGTTTGTGAGACATGATTTCCCACGCACAAAGCCATGTTGACTATCCCTAATCAGCCCTTGCCTTTCCAAATACATGTACATCCTGTCCCTCAGGATTCCCTCCAACAACTTGCCCACCACCGAGGTCAGGCTCACTGGTCTATAGTTCCCTGATTTGTCTTTACCGCCCTTCTTAAACAGTGGCACCACGTTAGCCAACCTCCAGTCTTCCGACACCTCACCTGTGACTATCGATGATACAAATATCTCAGCAAGAGGCCCAGCAATCACTTCTCTGGCTTCCCACAGAGTTCTTGGGTACATCTGATCAGGTCCTGGGGATTTATCCACCTTTACCCGTTTCAAGACATCCAGCACTTCCTCCTCTGTAATCTGGACGTTTTGCAAGATGTCACCATCTATTTCCCTACAGTCTATATCTTCCATATCCTTTTCCACAGTAAATACTGATGCAAAATATTCATTGAGTATCTCCCCCATTGTCTGTGGCTCCACACAAAGGCCACCTTGTTGATCTTTGAGGGGCCTTATTCTCTCCCGAGTTACCCCTTTGTCTTTAATATATTTATAAAAACCCTTTTGATTCTCCTTAATTCTATTTGCTATTTTATAAATCACTTTAAATATGTATCCTCTCATTCACCATTCTTTTACAAATGGAAATAAGTTCTTCGATCCAATCTATCCAGACCCTTTGTGATTTTGAAAACTGATGTCCCCTCAGACCATTCTCCAAGTTAAACAATCTCAACGTCTTCTATCTGTCCTCCATTTTTGCAAATCTGTTCTGTATTCTGTCCAATGCATTCACATCCTCTTATTTGCCCAGAACTGTACACAATGCTCCAGCTGAGGTCTAACAAGTGATTTGTGGAAGTTCAGTATCACCTCCTTGCTCTTGTCCCTGTTAATGAAGCCCAGGATCTCTCCACTTGCCCTGCCACACTTGATGACCTGTGCACATACACACCTCTGCTCATACACTCCCTTTAGAATCATGCCCTTTCTTTCATATTGTCCGTTCATGTTCTTTCTATTAAAATGCATTACCTCATCTTTCTCCACATTGAACTTCATCTTTTAACAGTCTGCCCATTCCTCCAACTTGTCTATGTCCTTTTGGAGTTCTATACTGTCCACCTTATAATACGTCTGAGTTTTGTATCATCCATAAATTTTAAAATTGGTCCCTGCACATCAAGACCATTAATATGTGTCAGGAAAAGCAGGGTTCACAGTATCAACCCCTGGGGAATTCTACTACAAACCTTCCTCCAACTTGAAAAAGATGCATTAACCTCTGTTTCCTATCACTCCACCAATTTTTCACATTGCTACTGTACTAATTATTCCATTACCTATAACATTCCCCACAAATCTGTTGTATAATACTATGACAAATGTATTTTATGCCACATCAACACCATTATCTTCATCCACACACTCTCTTATTTCTTCAAAAAACTCCAACAATCCAATCAAACATGATGTCCCCTTTGGAAGTCCACGCTGGCTGTCCCTAATTATCCCCCATATGACAACAAAATGCACTGCAGAAATTCACCAGAAATCTTTAGGCACCGTCTTTCAAGCCCATGACCACTTCCATCTCGAAGAACACGGGCACCCATATATGAGAACACCACCACCTGCAAATTCTCATCCAAACCACCTCACCATCGAGGAAACATGTTGCCATTCCTTAACTATCGCTGGGTCAAAATCCTGGAATTCCCTTCCTAATTGCATTGTGTGACTACCCACAGCATCTGGGGTGTAGCAGTACAAGAAGACAATGTACCACCACCTTCTCACGGACAACTAGGGACAGGCAATAAATGTTTGTCCAGCAGTGATTCTCATGTCTCACGAGTGAATAAAACAAATTCTATCATAAATGATTGATTCTAGAAGTTTCCCCACTACTGAAGTTAAACTGACTGATTTGTTATACCCCTCAAAACAAAAGGACATAATTTTGAGGTGAAAGGTGAAAGAGGTTTAGAGGGGAGTTGAAGAAAACAAAATTCACTCAGAAGATGGTGGAAACTAAAATGCGCTGGGACAGTAGCTGAGGTGGGAAACTTCACAGTCTTTAAAAAAGACTTGGATGAGCATTTGAAATACCATAAAATGGCCTGTTTCTACACTGCAGAGAATCTAATCTACTTTACTATTTAAGTGCCTATAATACTTTGGAATACACTTTTGTGTCAGCTGCTGATCATTTATCATAATCCCTCTTTGTTTCGCTTATTTTCATTTCAATCTTTTTGTTTTTTTTCTTGCGAATAAAGATTGTGTTAATTGATTACCTGCTAGTTAAATATTGGTGTTTTGCACATAGAAATGATGTCAAATATTAAATAACAAGTCTGTTCCAAGAGAATAATGATAGCTCAGAGTTCATATGTCACTGAGGCCTTGTTACTTGATATTATCAAAATGATGCAAAACATTTTCCAAATTTATTTCTGAACACATTAGCTATTAAACATCGTCTCACATTGATGCAAATTCATTTTGAATATCTATTGATGAACAAACAGCAAGTCCCCAGAACCGGTTTAATGACTAAGATACATAGCAGAACAAGTGGTAGACATCGGAGTTTCCTTACCTCTTACTGTCCTCAGTGTATTAGGTTTGACTTATTTAGTGTCATGGTGACTATCATCAACTCAATCCGTGTGCCATATAGTGATACCAAGATTTATTTTAATGACTGATATAAGGGATACCAAAATGACTACATGTAGACAAAATGAGTAGCAAGTAGATGAGTTTTTCCTTATTTGTATTCAAGTGTTCAAATCATGATATATATACAATATTCACTGAACTGTTTGTTTATATTGACTGAAAAAAATTAAAATTCTATAAAAATGTAAAATTCTATAAAAAGACCGTAAACAGGAATTGAATACATTTCCTTTTTCTTCATCTTTGGAGTGATACTGACATTAATAAAGCTGTATTTATGATTCACAAGAAGGGGCTTTGTTAGCGACAGGCAATAAATGTAAAGCTAGGAAATGACACCTGCATTCCGTGAAGATATGAAAAACAACATGCTTTCAATTCCCGGTCATCTAACAACATGAGGTAATGATTGTAGCCATGATATCCTTTGTGTATGTTATTAGATTAGATTACTTACAGTGTGGAAACAGGCCCTTCTGCCCAACAAGTCCACACCGACCCGCCCAGACCCATTCCCCTACACCTAACACGACAGGCAATTTAGTATGGCCAATTCACCTGACCTGCACATTTTTTGGACTGTGGGAGGAAACCGGAGCACCTGGAGGAAATCCACGCTGACACGGGGAGATTGTACAAACTCCACAGTCAGTCGCCTGAGGCGGGAATTGAATCCAGGTCTCTGGCGCTGTGAGGCAACAGTGCTAACCACTGTGCCACCGTGCCATCTGTGTTAATATGTGCAAGAAATGGTTCAAACAGAAATAAAACAGTGAGTTAGTACACAAGTTTAAATTAATTCTTATGAATTATGATGAGATACTGAAGAACTTAACTCGATATAACACTGAACCTGGGAAATAATCTATGACTGTCATGTTTTTAAGAGGCAAAAATATTTATTTTAAAAGGCTAATCATTGAGTTTCTTTTTTTTAGTTTAGAGAATTAAGGTCCTCTTTTTTTTCTTCGGTATCATTCTTGTAGTCCAAGGTAAGCAGATACAATTTATCATCCACACTCAGAAGGTTAATTGTATTGACATGTTACAGAGGATGCTCACTTACTATATTGGTCAAAGGGAATTCCTAAGATTCTGGATTAGTGGTGCTGGAAGAGCACAGTAGTTCAGGCAGCATCCAAGGAGCTTCGGAATTCCTAAGATGCAGGGGAAAAAATGTTTTCTCTGGGAGTCATAATTCAAGGAGTCATTTAAATCTAGCTATGAGAAAGGCTTAGGTGCAATGAAGCAATTATTACTGACCCAATAGTATCCTGTGTTTATTACATTTAATAAAATGCAATCAAATTGGGAGCTCTTCATTTATCTCCATATTGGTCCATGTTGAAAAGGAATATACCAATACTTTCCTTTGTTAAATAAAATCCAGTGCGTGATTCTTGCCTGAATTCTCTAGAAATCACAGAACAGGTTCCTGACATTGTAAAGCCAATAATGAAAGTATTATATGTCTCCCACAAAAGAAACCATATATACACGAGACAGTAAATGTCCCACGGAAACAATGTAATGATTAACTAATCTAAATACAAGAAACTACAATGATATGAGGCATGTACAATAAATTGGGGAATATTACTTAAAGGGATAACAGTGGACAGGCAATGGCACACATTTAAAGAACTGGCCTTGCTAAATTATCTATAGTGTCCAGGGATGTGCAGTCTAGGTGGACTAGCCATGGGAAATGTAGGGTTACAGAGATAGGGTAAGGTGGTGTTTCTGGGTGGGATGCTGTTCGGAGGGTTGGTTAGACTCACTGGGCTGAATGGCCTGTTTCCACACTGTAGGGATTCTGTGGTTCTATGATCCTTAGTTCATGGGTGAACTGCAACAATTGTTCATTCCTGTTCAAATATAAAATGGGAAAGGTGGCTGACTATAGCTCACAAGGGAAATTAAGGATAGTTTTGAACCAAGGAAGACACAAAGAAATTGTTCAGAAAAACCAGTAGACCTGAGATTTGGGAGCTTTGATTTCAGCAAAGGAAGGCAAATTGAATGATTAAGACGGGGAGAAAATGAAGTATGATTGCAAGAGAACACACAAACTAATTGTAAAAGCTTCCATAGATATGTAAAGAGAAAATGATTAGTGAAGACAAATATAGATCTCTTACAGATGAAAGAGGGGAAGTTATAATGGGGAGCAAAGGAATGATAGATGAATTAAATATGTACAAAAGAACATAAAAACATAATAACTAGGAGCAGGAGTAGGACAACTGATCCTTAAGCCTGCTCTGCCATTCAATAAGATCATGGCTGACCCTTTTGTGGACTCAGCTCCACCTACACATCCTCTCACTGTCTCCCTTAATTCCATTATTGTTCAAACAAAAATCTATCTTAGTTTTAAAAACATTTACTGAAGTGCCGTCAACTACTTCACTGGGCAGGAAATTCCACAGATTTACAACCCTCTGGGTGAAAAAGTGCCTTCACAATTCAGTTCTAAATCTGCTCCCTCTATCCTTGAGGTTATGTCCTCTTGTCCTACCCACCAGTGGAAACATCCTCTCTACTTCTATCTTACCTATTCCCTTCATAATTTTATATGTTTCTATAAGATCCCCCCTCATTCTTATGAATTCCAATGAATACAATCCCAGTCTATTCAGTCTCCCCTCATAAGCCAACTCCTCGACTCCAGAATCAACTGAGTGAACCTCCTCTGCAGCCCCTCCAGTGCCAGTACACCGCCCTCACCAGCACCCTGTACAGCTGTATTTTTGGTTCTGTCTTCACAAAGGACACAAATAACATCCCAAATATGTCAGGGAACACAGAATCTAGTAGGAGGGAGGAACTGAAGGAAATCAATAATAGTATGGAAATATTTTTGGGAAGATTGACAGAATTAAAGACGGATAAATCCACAGGTCCTAATAATCTGCATCCCAGCGTATTTAAGGAAGTGGCATTTGAAATAGCAAATGCATTGATGGTCATCTTTCAAGATTTTTTTGGCTCTCAAACAGTTCCTTTGGAGTGGAGGGTAACTAATGTAACCCCTCTATTTAGAGCAGAAGGTGGAGAGAAAACAGGGATTTGGAGACTGGTTATCAATAGTGGGGAAAATGCAAGAGGGTATTATAAAAGATTTAGAGGAAGTGATGGCATAGTGGTATTATCGCTGGACTATTAACCAAGAGACCTAAATAATGTTCTGGAAAGCCGGGTTTGATACTCTCCATGGCAGATGGTCAACAAGGGGCAAAGCCACATTAGATTTGGTACTGGGTAATGAGCTCGGCCAGGTGTTAGACTCGATGTAGGTGAGCACTTTGGTGATAGCGATCACAATTCTGTTATGTTTACTTTAGTGATATAAAGGGATAGGTCTATACCACTGGGCAAGAGTTACAGCAGGGGGAAAGGCAATTACAATGCGATTAGGCAAGATTTAGGAAGCATAGAATGGGGAAGGAAACTGCAGGGGCTGGGCACATTAGAAATGTGGAGCTTATTCAACGAAAAGCTCCTGTGTGTCCTAGATAAGTATGTACCTGTCAGGCAGGGAGGAAGCTGTAGAGAGCGGGAGCCGTGGTTTGCTGGTCAAGAGGAAGAAGAAGGCTTATGTTAGGATGAGATGTGAAGGCTCAGTTAGGGTACTTGAGGGTTACAAGGTAGCCAGGAAAGACCTAAAGAGAGAGCTCGGAAGAGACAGGAAGAGACATGAGAAGTTGTTGGCAGATAGGATCAGGGTAAACCCTAAGGCTTTCTATAGGTATTTAAGGAATAAAAGAATGACGAGAGTAAGATTAGGGCCAATCAAGGATAGTAGTGGGAAGTTGTGTGTGGAGTCAGAGAAGATAGGGGAAGCACTTAATGAATATTTTTCGACAGTATTCACTCTAGAAAATGACAATGTTGTCGAGGAGAATACTGAGATACAGGCTACTAGACTAGGTGTGATTGAAGTTCACAAGGAGGAGGTATTAGAAATCCTGCAGAGTGTGAAAATAGATAGGTCTGCTGGGCTGGATGGGATTTATCCTAGGATCCTCTGGGAAGCCAGGGAGGAGATTGCCGTGCCTTTGGCATTGATCTTTAAATCGTCATTGTCTACAGGAATAGTGCCAGAAGACTGGAGGATAGCGAATGTGGTTCCTCTGTTCAAGAAGGGGAGTAGAGACAACCCAGGTAATTATAGACCAGTGAGCCTTACTTCAGTTGTTGGTAAAGTGTTGGAAAAGGTTATAAGAGATAGGATTTATAATCATCCAGAAAAGAATAATTTGATTAGGGACAGTCAGCACGGTTTTGTGAAGGGTAGGTCGTGCCTCACAAACCTTATTGAGTTCTTTGAGAAGGTGACCAAACAGGTAGATGAGAGTAAACCGGTTGATGTGGTGTATTTGGATTTCGGCAAGGCGTTCGATAAGGTTCCCCACAATAGGCTATTGTACAAAATGCGAAAGAATGGGATTGTGGGAAACATAGCAGTTTGGATCAATAATTGGCTTGCTGAAAGAAGACAGAGGGTAGTGGTTGATGGGAAATGTTCATCCTGGAGTCCAGTTAGCAGTGGTGTACCTCAAGGGTTGTGTTGGGTCCGCTGCTGTTCGTCATTTTTATAAACGACCTGGATGAGGGCATAGAAGGGTGGGTTAGTAAATTTGCAGACGACACTAAGATTGGGGGAGTTGTGGATAGTGACGAAGGATGTTGTACGTTACAGAGAGACATAGATAAGCTGCAGAGCTGGGCTGAGAGGTGGCAAATGGAGTTTAATGTGGACAAGTGTGAGGTGATACACTTTGGTCGGAGTAACCGGAATGCAAAGTACTGGGCTAATGGTAAGATTCTTGGGAGTGCAGATGAGCAGAGAGATCTCGGTGTCCAGGTACACAGAAAGTTGCCACCCAGGTTGACAGGGTTGTTAAGAAGGCATACAGTGTTTTAGCTTTTATTAATAGAGGGATCGAGTTCAGGAACCATGAGGTTATGCTACAGCTGTACAAAACTCTGGTGCGGCCGCACTTGGAGTATTGTGTACAGTTCTGGTCACCCCATTAAGAAGGATGTGGAAGCTTTGGAAAGGGTGCAGAGGAGATTTACTAGGATGTTGCCTGGTATGGAAGGAAGGTTTTATGAGGAAATGCTGAAGGACTTGAGGCTGTTTTCGTTAGAGAGAAGAAGGTTGAGAGGTGACTTAATAGAGACATACAAGATAATCAGAGGGTTAGATAGGGTGGACAGGGAGAGCCTTTTTCCAAGTATGGTGACGGCGAGCACGAGGGGGCATAGCTTTAAATTGAGGGGTGATAGATATAGCACAGATGTCAGAGGTAGTTTTTTTACTCAGAGAGTAGTAAGGGTATGACAGGTCGGCGCAACATCGAGGGCCAAAGGGCCTGTACTACGCTGTAATGTTCTATGTTCTATGTTCTATGGTGGAATTTGAATTGTATAAATATTTGGAATTAAGAGTCTAATGATGACCATGAATCCATTGCTGATTGTCAGAAAAATCCATCAGGTTCATGAATGTTGTTGAGGAAAGGAAGCTGCCATCCTTACCTGGTCTGGGCTACATGTGATTCATAGAACATAGAACAGGCCCTTTGACCCTTGGTCGCACCGACCTGTGAACTAATCTAAGCTCGTCCCCCTACACTATCCCAAATCATCCATGTGCTTATCCAAGGATTGTTTAAATCTCCCTCATGTGGCTGAGTTAACTACAATGGCAGGCAGGGCATTCCATGCCCTTACCACTCTCTGAGTAAAGAACCTGCCTCTGACATCTGCCTTAAATCTATCACCCCTCAATTCGTTGCTATGCCCCCTTGTACAAACTGACATCATCATCCTAGGAAAAATACTATCACTGTCTACCCTATCTAATCCTCTGATCATCTTTTATGTCTCTAACAAATCCCCTCTTAGCCTTCTTCTTTCTAATGAGAACAGACCCAAGTCTCTCAGGCTTTCCTTATAAGAGCTTCATTCCAGGCAACCTCCTGGCAAATCTCCTCTGCACCTTTTCCAATGCTTCCACATCCTTCCTGTAAAGGGGCGACCAGAACTGTACACACTATTCCAAGTGCGGCATCATTAGCGTTTTGTATAGTTGCAGCATGATGTTATGGCTCCAGAACTCAATCCCTCTACCAATAATACCTAACACATTGTATGCCTTCTTAACAGCACTATCAACCTGGGGGTCAACTTTCAAGGATCTATGTACATGGACTCCAAGATCTCTCTACACATCCACACTACCAAGAATCTTTCCATTGACCCAGTATTCAGACTTCCTGTTCTTCTTCCCAAAGTGGATCACCTCACGTTTATTTGCATTGAACTCCATTTGTCACCTCTCAGCCCAATTCTGCAATATATCCAGTTTCTAATCCAAACTGCTAAATCACCCTCAAACCCATGCCTCTGCATTTTCTCCAGCAGCCTACCATGTGGAACCTTATCAAAGGCTTTACTGAATTCCATCTACATCACGTCAACTGCCCTACCCTCATCCACATGCTTGGTCACCTTCTCAAAAAACTCAGTGAGGTTTGTGAGACATGACCTGCCCTTGACGAAACCATGTTGACTATCTGAAATCAAATTGTTGCTTGCTAGATGATTATAAATCCTATCTCTTATAATCCTTTCCAAAACTTTTCTGACAACAGATGTAAGGCTCACTGGTCTATAATTACCTGGGTCATATCTACTGCCCTTCTTGAACAAAGTCACAACATTTGCAATCCTCTAGTCGTCTAGTATTAAACATGTAGACCATGATGACTCAAAGATCAAAGCCAAAGTCTCCAACACCTCCTCCCTAGCTTTCCAGAGAATCTTTGGATAAATCCCATCCGGCCCAGGGGACTTGTCTACTTTCCCTCCCTCTAGAATTGATAACACTTCTTCCTTACTAACCTCAATCCTTTCTAGTCTAACAACTCATATCTCGTTCTTCTCCTTAACTATATTTTCCCTTTCCTGAGTGAAAACCAATGAGAAATATTCATTTAGCAACTCTCCAATTTCCACAGAGTCCATACACAACTTCCTATTTCTGTCTCTGAGTGGCCCTATTTCTTCCCTAGTCATCCTTTTGTTCATCACATACCTATAGAAAGTTTTATGGTTCTCCTTTATTCTACCTGCTAAAGACTGCTCATGTCCTCGCTTTGCTCTTCTTTACTCTTTCTTTAAATCCTTCCTAGCTGATCTGCAACTCTCCATAGCCTCATCTGAACCATCTTGTCTCATTGTCACATAAGCCTCCTTCTTCTGCTTAACAGGAGATGCAATTTCTGTAGTAATCCGCAGTTCCCTTACCTTATCACTTCCTCCCTGCCTGACAGGGACATACCTATCAGGGACATGCAATATCTTTTCCTTAAACCAGCTCCACATTTTGATTGTCGCCAACTCCTGCATTTTGCCACCCCATTCTATGCATCCTAAGTCTTGCATTATAATTGCCCTTGCCCCATTGATAACTCTTGCCCTGTGACTAGCCCTTTCTATCGCTAAACATAACATAACTGAATTATGGTCACTCTCTCCAACGTGCTCACCTATCATTAAATCAAACACCTGCCTGGTTCATTACCAGGCACCAGATCCTGTGTAGCCTCCCCTCTTGTCGGCCCTTTGACACACTGTGTCAGGAAACCCTCCTGTACACATTGGACAAAAACTGATCCATCTGACGTACTCGAGCTATAACATTTCCAATCAATGTTGGGGAAGTTAAAGTCCCCCATAATGACCACCCTGTTCCTTTCACTCCTACCCAGAATCGTTTTGCCGATCCTCTCCTCCATATCCCTGGAACTCAGTGGAGGCCTATAAAAAACTCCCAGCTGTGTGACCTCTGCTCTCCTGCTTCTAACCTCAGCCCATACTACCTTAGTAGACAAGTCTTCGTCAAAAGCTTTCAGCCACCATTATACTGTCCTTGACTAACAAGGCCACACCTCCCCCTCTTAATGAAAGATCTAAATCCTGGAACCTGCAACATCCATTCCTCACTCTGCTCTATCCATGTCCCCAAAGTGGCCACAACATCAAAGCCCCAGGTGTCGATCCAGGCTGCAAGCTCACCTACCTTATTTCGGTTACTTCTGGCGTTGAAGTAGACACACTTCAATACAGCTTGCTGTCTGCAGCACATTTCTGTGACTATGAAATCCTGTGCATGTCCTCCCTACTCTCATTCTCCTGTGCACTGGAACTACACATCAGGTTCTCATCTCCCTCCTGAGCTAGTTTAAATCCATCCATATAGCACCAGCAAATTTCCCACCCAGGATATTAGTATCCCTCTGGTTCAAGTGAAGACCATCCTGTTTGTAGAGGTCCCACCTTCCCCAGAATGAGCCCCAATTATCCAAGTACCTGAAACCCTCCCTGCATCCCTGCAGCCACGTGTTCAGCTGATATCTCTCCCTATTCCTTGCCTCCGTATCATATGGCACGGGTAACAAACTAGAGATAACAACTCTGCTTGTTTTAGCTCTCAGCTTCCACCCTAGCTCCCTGAAATCCTGCCTTACATCCCTATCCCTCTCTCTACCTATGTCATTGGTACCTACATGGATCACGACTTAGGGCTGGTCACCCTCTCCTTTCAGGATGCCAAAGACGTGATCCGAGACATCACGGACCCTGGCACCTGGAAGGCAACACAACAACCGTGAGTCTCGTTCATTCCCATCAAACCTTCTATCCGACCCTCTGACTATTGTGTCCTCAGTGACTAACACTCTCCTCCTTTCCCTCCTTCCCTTCTGTGCAACCAGGACAGACTCTGTGCCAGAGACCTGCACCCCACTGCATAGCCCTAGTAAGTACCGCCCCCAACAGTATCCAAAACGGTATACTTGTTTTGCAGGGGCAATAAATGCTGGCCTGGCCAGAAATGCCCTCATACCATGAATGAGTACAGAAAAAAAAAATAGCTGAGCACCTGGAAAATATTGGCAGGATTGGACAGAATCAGCAGGGATTTGTGAAAGGGAAATCATGCTTGATAAATCTACAGGAACTTCTTAAGATCTAACCAGCAGAGTTGATAAGGGAAACCAATGGATGTAGTTTACTTTGACTTTTAGAAGGCTTTTGATAAGGTTCCACTTAAGAGATTAGCAAGTAAAATTAAAGTGTATGGGATTGGGAATTGTGTGCCTCCATGGATGGAGAACTGGTTGGCAGACAGTAAACAAATAGTAGCAATAAATGGGCCTTTTTCTGAGTGGCAGGCAATGACTAGTGCAGTAACATAGGAATCAGTGCTTGGGTCCCATCTATTGGCAATATATAATAATAATTTAGATGAGGAACTAAATGTTTGCAGATGATACCAAATTGTGTGTGTGAGGGTGATTTGTGAGGAGGATGTGGAAATGCTTCAGTGTGATTTGGAAAATTTAAGAGTAGGCAAAGGCATGGCAGATGAAGTGCAATATGGATAAATGTGAGGTTATCTTCTTCAGTAACATAAACAAGAAGGTAGATCACAACATGAATAATGGTATATTGGGAATGGGGCAAGTGCAATGTAACCTAGCTGTTCTTGTATACCAGTCACTGAAAGAATGCAGTTGGTGAATAAGTAACTGGTATGTTGACCTTCATAGTGAGAGGTGTGAGTACAGGAGCAGGGATGTCTTGCTACAATTACACCAGGGTTTGCAGTATTTGTGTTCAGTCTCCCTATCTAAGGAAGGATGTTTTGGCTATGAGGTTTAACAGACTGATTCCTGGGATGCCAAGACTGTCATTTAAGACAAACTGGATTGACCAGGATTACATTAATTTGAATTTATAAGAAAGAGGGGTGATTCCAGAGAAACCTCTAAAATTATAATCGAACTAGACCAGATAAATGCAGGAATGATGTTCCCATGACGGGGGAGTCACAGCTTAAGGATATAGCGTAGGCCATTTAGGACTGAGCTGAGGAGAAACTTCTTCATCCATGGAGTGGTAAATCTGAAATTCTCTGTCACAGAAAATGATTGAGGCCAAAGCATTTAATGTTTTCAAGAAGAAGTGAGATGTAGTTCTTAGGGACAAAGGAATCAAAGGGTATGGGGAGAAAGCAGAAATTAATTTGATGATCAGCCATGATTATATTAAACGGTGGAGAAGGTTTCAGGGCTGAATGGTCTATTCCTGCTTCCACTTTTTTTCTATGTGTCTTCCCTGCAATTGGTGTTAGGACTGTTGTTCGTTTTGATGTGTATTAATTACCTGGATTTGGGTAACAGGCAAAATTTCAAACTTTGTGGGTGAGGTAGAAGCTTAAGTGACATATTCTGGTAAAACGCACGAGGAGACGCAGTAAAATCCAAACACTGCAAGGGGATGAAGGAGATGTAGGTACACATGTCCTTTGAGTATACATGCATAAATAAATGAGGCTGGCAAAATTAGAATCTGGACTGCACTGCCTGAAGTGCTGTTGGAAACAGATTCTTCAATTACTTAATGGAATTTATTTCATTGGCACCTTTTCTAATTCCTTGATCTGCAGTTCTAGTTGCTATTTTTCTTTCAATTTAATCTGCATAAGGTCCCTCTTTATCTCATTATAATGTGTATATTTACTTCAGTCAAATATCTTTGTCCTAATTGCTCTTTCTCTCTTCTGACCTTAATGATGGACTGTAATTATTTCATAAATGTATCCTTACTTTTAGATGACAGCTTTATTTGCAATATTACATAGAAGTTAGTCAAATTTCTATTCTTCTCAAAATAGCAACATTTTGAATGACAACACGATTCTGAATATTATTTAAAAACTCAGCCCCTTTCATTACAAAATCTGGAATTATAAATCCATTGATAACACTCAAAAATGTTTACAAATTTCATCCTCAATTTCTTCACCACTGATTATGTTTTACATTATTTTATAAATAACGTGATGATGCTCCTGCTTCTACAGCATTTCTTTCTGCACTGATACCTCTGATGTCCTTTCAGGATCTTTCTATGGTCTCCTCCTATTTGTCCCCTCAGACTGCCTTAACAACATCATCTAAGTATACGGCCTCCATATGTAAGATGATGACACCAAGCTCTATCTCACCACCACTCTTCCAACTCCACCACTGGCTCTAAATAGTCAGACTGCTATCCAAATCCAGAGGGTAGCCATGGGCACTCACCTGGGCCCCAGCTACGCCTGCCTCTTTGTCAGTTATGTCAAACAGTCCCTCTTCAGTACGTAATTAACTCTAACCTGGTCGCTACCTCTTCAGCCATTACAGCAATGCCTGCATTGGTGATGCATCCTGCACCCAGGCTGAACAGGAGCAGTTCGTTAACTTTGCCCACAACTTCCACCCCACCTTCAAATTCACTTGGATCATCTCAGACACCTTCCTCCCCTTTTTTGACCTCTCCATTTCCACCTCTGGCGACAGTTTACAGACCAATATTTACTATAAACCCACAGACTCCCATAGCTACCTAGACTACACCTCCTCCCGCCCTATATTCTGCAAAACCTCCATGCCGTTTGCACAATTCCTCTGTCTCCATTGCATCTGCTCTGACCAGTGAAACTGTTGGGGCTGCCTTGTTGAATGTTTTTACGTCCAAGATGGGTAGATTTTCGAACAATAAATGAATTAAGGGTATGGTCAACAGATGGATAAGTGAGCTGAATCCACGAAAAGACCAGCCATGTTCTTATTGAATGGCAGAGCAGGCTCAATGGGCCAGATGGCCTACTCTTGCTCCTATTTCTTATGTTCTTATTGACTTTAATATTGTTGATTTGCAGAATAAAGTGACTAATGTTTTATAAATCTACAATTATATATTATTCTAATTTATAAAGTTAGATATATAGAGAATTGTTTTTAAAAAATGCCTCTTTAAAATAACTTATTTCCATCTCATTAGTTTCATTATTGGTGAAGATGGAAAACTTTACGAAGGCCGGGGATGGGCCAAAGTTGGAGACCACACATTAGGATTCAACAAAGTCAGTCTTGGGATTAGCATCATAGGAAACTTTATGAGTGAGTGAATATGACTGGTTACCTTCCAAACTATTTGTGTTATATCAATTAACTTACTAAAACATGATTAATTCTAATGAAAAAGCTTTTTTCTCCTCGCAATTGTCAACATTTCATGAACTCATTCTGAATATCCTCGTACATCAAAACGTACCTGATAAATGTTCATATTATCAACTTAAAGTGTGTTTACAACAAAAATTGGTTTAAATGCAACCATTCAGTTGATATCAGCAGAAAAGTGATTAAGTATTCCTTCACTAATGTTTCAAAATCTGCAGTTAATATAATGATAAAATATTGCTATTTATTGGACAGGAATTCTAACATGTTTGTGCCGAGGGCCAAATGCGTACCTTAAATCGTGTCAGGGACGATGCATAATCACAAAATGTGAAAGATCCATTGACGTAACTATGAGATTCCATCTTACATAACAAAATTAACACCCCATTCAATAGAATATGTGTTATGCCACACACATTTTTCTCTTTAATGCTATCAGTGTGAACCAGTAGAAGCTGATAGTTCAGATAGTCAGAACATGGGGTTTATTCAGAAGAGGGGCTGCCCAGTTAAAAAAAGAGATGAGGAGGAATTTCTTAGAAGGTAGTGAATCTGTGAAATTCTTTACTGCAAAGGGCTATCGAGGCTGGGTTGTTAAGTACATTCATAGAGTTAGACAGATTTTTACTCAATAAGAAAATCAAGGGTTATGAGGACAGAGAAGTTCATGATTATCAGATTAGCCACAGTCTAATTGAATGGCTAATCTGATGATTCTGGTTTCCTTTATCCCCCTAACCTTTGATGGGTGATGGATTTAATAATGCTATTAGCATATGTTCAATCTCCATCCTGGCTGAGGTAGTTCTTCAGGGCTTCTTTCTGCCCATCAGGGATATTGCGACAGGACTGATAGAGATCGATTATATGGAGAGTCATGATTTGCTATCATCTGTCAAGCAAGGGCATTACATGAAGTCTGGAGGACCAGTAAGGTCTGTCTTGTAGTTCAGCAAACTTAAATAATTTTAAATAATTTCAATATAATTTCTGATTTAATTCAATTGTTTTTAAACATGTTGGATTGTATAATAAAATTTCTGATTTTTTGCAGCTACGACACCAAACAGCAAAGCACAGACAGCTGCCCTGAGTCTGATTCAGTGTTCTTTGTTGAAAGGCTCTTTGGCATCCAATTACACTTTGAAGGGACACAGACAATTGGGACAAACTACATGTCCTGGAGATGCACTCTATGAAGTCATAAAGCAATGGCCGAGATGGAACTAATGATTATCATTCATGCATCATTTCCTGCTTATAAAACACCTGCATTGCTGCTCTTTTTTGATTTTCAAAGGATTTCAGCATTTTATGTAGCTGGCATAAAGTAACACAAGATTTCTGTATTCGTTTAACAGGTTATGCTCATATTAATTGGCAATGCTTTGCCAAGCTCTTAAGTTTTTTTCTATTCTTGGGATTGAGCCAGCATGGGTAGTAGTTGGCAAATTTGATATGAGTTCTTTCTGTATTCTGGTAGTACATTGGCTTGCATCAAATGTAATCCTATTATGCACTGCAACTTATTGCCCCAGAGAGCACAACAAATTTATCTGAAAATCTGATTATTTCTTGATTCAATTGTAAATTCTGACAAGAATATCAACATTTGGGCAAAGGGGGCAGGGTCACCTTGTTAGTTAAGAATGAAATTATATCTGTGCCTAAAATTATTGTGAGGTAGATAAGCAGAAGACTGGAAGAACACAGCAAGCCTGGGAGCATCAGGAGTTGGAGAAATCACCATGTAACTCAAAGGGCTCCACCCAAAACATCTCCACCTCCTGATGCTGCCTGGCTTGCTGTGTTCTTCCAGCTCCTGCTTGTCTGCCTTGGATTCCAACACCTGCAGTTTTTTTGTCTCTAAAATTATTGTGACTTTGGTAAATTTTGATATGAATATATAGTGTACGTCTGGAAGGCCTGCTGGATTGAATGGGGATATACCATCAAGGATTTTTAAATAGAGGCACCAAATTTTAAATTTCTAGTCAAAGGATATATACTCAAACCTTTCAGTATGTGTGAGCCCATTATTTCTTGATTCAATTGTAAATTCTGACAAGAATATCACTAGATGACAAAGGGAGAGGGGTCACCTTGTTAGTTAAGAATGAAATTAAATCTGTGGCACTGAATGACATAGGGTCAGATGATGTGGAATTGATGTGGGTGGAGTTGAGGAACCACAAAGGCAAAAAAAAACCATAGTGGGAGTTATGTACAGATCTCCCAGGAGGGGTCAGGTTCAGGTACGCAAGAAGTACCAGCAAATAGACAGGACATGTCAGAAAGGCAAGGTCACGGTGAACATGAGGGACTTCAATATCAGGTGGACTGGGTGAATAATGTTGTCAGGGGATCCAAAGAAAGGGAATCCAAGGAATGCTTACAGGATGGCTTTTTGGAACAACTTGTGATGGAGCCCACAAGGGAGCAGGCGATTCTAGAATTAGTGCTATGTAATGAGCCAGATTTTATAAAAGATCTTAAAGTAAGGGAACACTTAGGAGGCAGTCATCATAATATGGTAGAGTTCAGTCTGCAGTTTGAAAAGACAGAATGCAAAATCGGATGTAATGGTGTTACAGTTAAATAAAGGTAATTACAGGGGCATGAGAGAGGAACTGATGAATGTCGACTGGGAGCAGAGCCGAGCAGAGAAGACATTACAGCAACAATGGCAGGAGTTTCTGGGTGTGTTTGAGGACACAGTACAGAGGTTCATCCCAAAGAAAAGAAAGATTATCTGGGGAGGGGATAGACAGCCATGGGTGATAAAGAAAGTCAGGAAATGTATCACAGAAAAAGAGAGCGCCTATAAAGAGGCCAAGAGCACTGGGAAATCAGAAGATTAGGAAGACTACAAAAACAAACAGAGGATAACAAAGAGAGAAATAAGGAAGGAGAGGGTCAAATATGAAGGTAAACTAGTCAGTAATATTAGAAATGATAGTAAAAGTTTCTTTCAATACATAAGAAACAAACGAGAGGCAGAAGTAGACATTGGGTCACTCCAAACTGATGCTAGAAGGCTAGTGCTGGGAGATAAGGAAATAGCTGAAGAATTTAAGTACATTGTGTCAGCCTTCACAGTGGAAGACATGAGTAATATCATAAAAATTGAGGAGAGTCGGGGACAGAGATGAGTATGGGAGGCATTACAAAAGAGAAAGTGCTAGAAAAGCTAAAAGGTCTAAAAATCGATAGATCTCCTGGCCCCGATGGGCTACATCCTAGAGTTCTGAGGAAGGTGGCTGAGGAAATAGCCAGAGGTGCTGACTGTGATCTTTCAAAAGTTACTGGAATCAAGGAAAGTCCCAGATGACTGGAAATCACTGTTGTAACTCCCCTTGTTCAAGAAAGGATCAAGACAAAGGATGGAAAATTATAGGCCGATTAGCCTAACCTCAATAAGGATGAGATATCTGTATTCTTGGAAGTGCATGGTCGGATTAGAACAAGTCAGCATTGATTTAGTAAAGGGAGGTCATGCCTGACAAACCTGTTAGAATACTTTGAAGAGGTAACAAGTAGGTTAGACCAGGGAAACCATTGAATGTTATCAATCTAGACTTCCAAAAGGCCTTTGATAAGGTGCATCACAGGAGGCTGCTGAGTAAGGTGAGGGCCCATAATGTTTGAAGTGAGCTACTGGCATTGATTGGGGATTGGCTGTCTGACAGAAGGCAGAGAGTTGGGATAAAAGGTTCTTTTTTGGAATGGCAGCTGGTGACAAGTGGGGTCCTGCAGGGTTCAGTGTTGGGGCCGCAGCTGTTCACTTTATATATTAATGATCTGGATGAAGGGACTGGGGACATTCTGGCGAAGTTCGCCAATGATACGAAGTTAGGCAGACAGGCAGGTGGTACTGAGGAGCTGGGGAGGCTGCAGAAAGATTTAGACAGTTTAGGAGAGTGGTCCAGGAAATGGCTGATGAAATTCAATGTGAGCAAGTGCGAAGTCTTGCACTTTGGAAAGAAAACAGACATGGACTATTTTTTAAATGGTGAGAAAATTCATAAAGCCAAAGTACAAAGGGATCTGGGAGTGCTAGTCCAGGATTCTCTAAAGGTTGATTTGCAGGTTAAGTTTGTGATTAAGAAAGTAAATGTAATGTTGTCATTTATCTCAAGAGGGTTGGACTATAAAAGCAGCGATATGCTTCTGAGACTTTATAAAGCTCTAGTTAGGCCCCATTTACAATACTGTGTCCAAGTTTTCGCCCCACACCTCAGGATGGACATACTGGCACTGGAGAATGTCCAGCGGAGATTCATGTGGATGATCCCTGGAATGGTAGGCCTAACATATTGATGAATGGCTGACGATCCTGGGGTTGTATTGATTAGAGTTTAGAAAGTTGAGGGGAGATCTAATAGAAACTTACAAAATAATGCATGGCTTAGAAAGGATGGATGCTGGGAAGTTGTTTCCGTTAGGCAGGGAGACTAGGACCAGTGGCACAGCCTTAGGATTGGAGGGAGAAAATTTAGAACAGAAATGAGGAGACATTTCTTCAGCCAGAGAGTGGTGGGCCAGTGGAATTCATTGCCATGGAACACAATGGAGACCAGGACGTTAAATGTCTTCAAGGCAGAGATTGATAATTTCTTGATCTTGCAAGGAATTAAGGGCTATGGGGAGAGTGGGGGTCAGTGGAGTTGAAATGGCCCGAATGGCCTTACTTCCACTTCTACATCTTATGGTCTTCTCTCTATCAAATCCTGTGCGGGATTTTATTCAAAACTGTTCCTCACACTTGTACAACAGTCTTGCATACAGTTTTTGAGAATCGAACAAAAGTATGTTATGGTCTACATGGCAGGATTTCAAACATGGACAGAGATATGCAGCATCTGTGTTAGAGATGTAGCCAGATACAACTGATGTGACAGAGGAAATATTGAAGCCTATCGCAATTTTCCAATATGGGATGGGCACATACAGGATTTTATTGCCATTATTTCTTCAATTTCTCTCAATACGTCATGCTATTTTCTTAAATCATTATTAATCATCTTCCTTCCCTCCACCAAAGCAAAGAACATTCTTTCACCACCTCATATCTGTTCCCTTCACTCTATTCCATCTTCTAAATTGCTGATCTGAACTATGTTCTATCTCCAGGTTGTGACAAACGATCATTTACCCTACACCCTTAAATCTACCTTCCACCAATTTTAGAACCTACCCAATTTCCTGAGTCTTTCTAGAGTTTTTGTTTATATCTAAGTTCCCAGTCTGTCTCTCTCCACTGTCCATGGCATTGAATACATTAATCATTGGCTTTGTCAACAACTCCATCTAGCAGATCGTTACATCTGATTGGCTATTATTATGAATGTTATTTGATACAGCCTACAGAGATACTCAGGCCAAGAATTCAGAACTAATTTTTTTGTATTTCAAAAATATATTTTATTCATTCAAATAATCTATAAGTACATACAAAGTTTCAAAATCAGCTCTGTATAATCTTTGCAAGGAGAATAAAACAAATAAAATGTTGGAATTTTGATATTTCTCAGAGCTTCTCTATAGTTGTAAAACACAAAGACAGAAACTACATATACAGAAAACTATTTATGTTCATTTTGAGGCACCAATAGAGTTATACTTTGGCAGAAAGGTTCTAGACGGTGGGGGTTTTCCCCACTGAGCCTTGGCGGTAGCTGTCCCAAGCTTTAGTGCCAATCTGCAACACTTGGTCAAGATCAACTCTTTACATAGGAAAACCAACATGTTTTAGGCTGACGAAAGAGCATCTTTCACTGAGATGATGGTCTTCCAGGCACAGTCAACGTTTGTCTCAGTGAGTGTCCCAGGGAACAGACCATAGAACATAGAGGCCTGCATCATGAGTCACTCAGGACAAACTTCAACAAAAACCACTGCATCCCTTTCCAGATCTTCTTTGCACAGGTATATTCCAGTAGGAGATGTGTGACAGTTTCTTCACCAGTGCAGCCACTTCGAGGGCACCATGTGGTAGCACAGAGAGTCCAGGAGTACATGATGTATTTGACAGATAGTGCCATCTCACCACGAGCCAAGCGATGTCTTGCTACTTGCTGGAAAGTTATGATGATGAGGCATTCTGCCAAATGACATTGACCCTGCTCAGGGAACAACCTGACAGGATCCACCCTTTCCTTTTCCTACAGGGTTTCAAGGATGCCCTGATGGGTGTGTGGTCCAAGGTGGTTTTCTTTATTAACTTTTCCATGAGGGATAGGTGATACGGAACAATTCAACTATTTAGAGCACTCCGCAGTAATGAGGTCACTCTTATCCTTTGCAATATTGGGGACAGATAGAAGCTCAGCACATTGGTGTTGTACCAAAGGTCTACGTACACCTTAGAGTTATAGAATCATACAGCACAGAAACATGTCCTTTGGTCCAACTGGTTCAAGCCAACCAGGTAGTCCAATCTAAATAATCCGACTTACCTGTGTTTGGCCCATGTCCCTCTAAACCCAGGTTGTAATTGAACCCACATCTACCACTTCCTCTGGTAAGTTGTTCCACGTGTGTGAAATATTTGCCCCTTAGGTCCTTTTTAAATCTTTTGTCTCACCTCAAACATATGCCCTTGAAGTTTGGACTCCCCAACCCAGGATATGGTCACACACAAAGGTGGATATGAGGATGAGGGCGGCATTCGCTATATTCTTCCCCAACTTATCCAGAGCTTTGCACATTGTATCCCTGTGGACATGGTCCATCATGGTCCAGATGAAGTGGACGATGACTTGGGTAACTGCAGTGGTGCAGGATCTGGGAACAGGCCAGATCTGTGAAACGTATAATAACATCAATAATACTTTACACCTGATGCCCAGTTTTCTCCACACAATGGAGAGGGATCGGTGCCTAGCTTCTACCTCACCTTGGCGATACGCTCCTCCCAAATTCTGGTGCATGTACCAGTCCCTCCAAACCATATTCTCAGCACCTTTACATAATCTGATTGACGGTGAAAGGGATAAAGGATCACACAGTCCACTTCCCAAAGAACGTGGCCTCGGTCTTACCTTGATTGATCTTGGCTCCTGAGGCCAGTTTGAACTGTTCGCAGATACTCATGAGTCTGCACACTGACAACAGAAAACAGCGATATCATCCATGTAGATGAAAGGTTTGACCTGCTGGCCTCTGCTGCCTGGAATAGTCATCCCTCTCAGGCTCGCAGCTTTCCTGATGGACTCTGCAAAAAGCTGTATATAGTACACAAACAAGGCAGGAGAGAGTGGGCAGCCGCGCCTGACTGTACAGTTCTGGTCACCACACTACTAGAAGAATGTGGAGGCTTTGGAGAAGCTATATAAAACCAGGATGTTGCCTGGTTTGGATGGTATTAGCTATGAGGAGATTGGAAAACCTGGCTTGTTTTCACTTGAACATCAGAGGCTGATAGAAGTTTACAAAATTATGGGAGGCATGGATAGAATGGATAGTCAGAGTCTTTTTCCCAGGGTAGAAATGTTAATTGTAAGGGGACATAGGTTAAGGTAAAAAGAATGAAAACTTAAAGGAAACGAGAGAGACAATTTTTTATATACAGAAGGTGGTAAGTGCCTGGAATGCGCTGCCAGAGGAGGTAGTAGAAGTATCTTGACAGATACATGAATAGGCTGGAAATAGAGGGACACGAGCAGTGTAGAAAGAAAAGGCCTTTAGGTTAAAAAGATCAGTGTGTCATGGCAGGCTTGGTGGGCCAAAGGGCCTGTTCTAGTGCTGCACTGGCCTTTGAGTCTAGGTCTGATCAGGAAGCTTTCTGATTCCCACCCATTGTCTTGAGGCTGCACTAATAATGTTGGTGTACAGCAGTTGAATCCAATTGCAGATTCTCTTCCCAAAGCCCTTTATGGAGAGCACGTCCTACATGTAAACATGTGATATTCTGTCAAAGACCTTCTCCTGGTCCAGGCTGAGGAGACACGCATTCATCCTCCTGTCCCACACATAAACGATCACATCTCTGAGGAACGCAAAGCTCTCAGAGATTGTCCTGCCCAGTAGAGCACAGACTTGGTTGGGTGAATCACCAATCCGAGAGCAGACTTGACACAATTGGCAATGAGTTGAAACTTTATTGCTGGAACAGCACAGCAGGTCAGGCAGCATCCAGGGAACAGGAGATTCGACGTTTCGGGCACAGGCCCTTCTTCAGGAATGAGGCCTGTGCCCGAAACGTCGAATCTCCTGTTCCCTGGATGCTGCCTGACCTGCTGTGCTGTTCCAGCAATAAAGTTTCAACTTTGATCTCCAGCATCTGCAGACCTCACTTTCTCCACAATTGGCAATGACCTAAGACAGGATTTTGTAATCTGTATTCAGTGGTGAGATTGGTCTCCAATTTCTAATTTACTCTCCCTTTCTCCTTCTGGCTAAGGGTGGGTAAGTGGAACTGAGGCCACAAAAAGATCACCCATGATCTTATTGAATGACAGAGTTGGCTCAAGGGGCCAGATGGCCTACTCCTGTTTCTAGCTCTAATTTTATTATACCTTTCCTCATGGCTTTGCATATGCTACCTGCCAGAAGCATACTGTCATACACATCCAGCAGATCCTGACCAATCAGATCTCTCAGAGCTGAATACAATTTGGCCGGTAAGGTGTCACCTGCAGAACTGCTATTATTTTCTAAGGACGAGAGGCGTTCGTCAGCTCATCCAGAGATAACAGCTAGTCCAACCTCTCCTGCAAACTGTTATCTCAGACAGTCAAGATAGAGGTCAGGAATGACTGGGAGGCTGTGCTGTCTGTGGGCTTCATGCCATACAGTCTGGCATAAAAGGATTGACTGAGTCTATGTGACTGAGCTGTCATCTTCCTTCAGGCTGCTGACCATAGAGCTGCTCTTGTGCAACTTCTGGAAGAAGAAACGTGAGCACGTCTCATCCTTCTCAACTGTGCAGACCCTAGACTGAAACATCATTTTGGAGACCTCAGCAGCAAGCGGCTTGCTGGTTCTTCACCTCAGAGATCCTCTGTGACATCGACCCTCATCAGCTGCAGCAAAAGTGGGTTCTGCATTTTTTTCTGGACTAGGCAATTTTATCCATCTCTCTCTTGCCTTCTGAACACCTTTGAGAATAAAGAACCTTATTGTTCCCCTTGACTGCTTCCCACCAGTCCACTAGACTCAAAAAGGGTTCTCACAGTTCTCCAACCTTTGTAGAGTCTTTCGAGTTCCTCAATCTTTTCTGGAGTCAAAAGTTTCACACTAAGCTTCCTTGTTCCCTTGCCGACCAGCTAGTCGCCCTGTAGGTGGCAAGAGAAAATACCACCTTGACATCAGTGAACCTGACTGAGAACACCTAACTTGGACAGCACAGTGGCTCAGTGGTTAGCATTGCTGCCTCACAGTGCCAGGGACCCGGGTTCAATTCCCGCCTCAGGCAACTGTCTATATGGAGTTTGCACATTCTCCCGGTGTCTGCGTGGGTTTCCTCCCACAATCCAAAGATGTGCAGGTTAGGTGAATTGGTCATGCTAAATTGCTCGTAGCGTTAGGTGCATTAATCAGAGGGAAATGGGTCTGGGTAGGTTACACTTCGGAAGGTCGGTGTGGACTTGGGCTGAAGGGCCTGTTTCCACACGGTCGGGAATCTAATCTAAACACTCAGGACACAAACAGGAAATCTATCCTTGAGACAGACCCACGTGACTGCGACCAGGTGTATCTACATTGCGCGGTCTGTAGGGGTGCTAAAGACATCACACAGCTTGGTATCTTTAGCAGTTTCTGTCAGGAATCTGGACGTGGAGTCCAGTTTGCTGTCAGCCCCTCCAGATCATCCATCCACATCAATGATGCAGTTGAAGTCTCTGACCAGACAGAGCAGCCTGGATGTTACCAGCAGCAGTGGGAGCTGCTGTAGGATGGCCAGCCGCTCACTCTTTACCACTGGGATATACATGTTAATTAGTTTCAGGAGTGTTTCTGCACATAATCTTTGCTATGAGGATGCACCCACCCACTTTCTTTACCACCTTCAAAGTTACTTCGTTTCAGCAGAATACCCAGGCTGGTGGAGCAGCAATCATTTACCTCCCTACACCCCCCGCCCAAATCAAAGGCCATGGGCACACATGCTCAACTGTTTCCTGTAGTTGTTGAGATAAGGAATAACTATGAGCAAGGACGCCACCTTGTGCTGGACTGCAGCTGACGTTGTGACAGATTGAGCATCATGAGAGCTTTCTATTTGAGTAGCAGCTTTTCACAGAGCAGGGAAGGCATGGTGTTTATGATCTGGGTTTGCACATTTATGGTTGTGGAAGCAGAACTCCCTGCAAGGTGCCCTCCTTCTGTCTGCAGCTGCTGCTCTCTAGTCTTGGCTTTTTCACATCATCCTTTTCCAACCTGAATGACAGTATACTTAACAAACTTGGCTAACCCAGCGGTTTGCCAGAAAAGCCATGTTAAAACCAATCCTCCTGACACACTAAATTACATTCAGAAATAATTACTGCCAGTTCTAGCAGTCAACAGTATCAAAAACTGCTAAAGACGGATGTAATAGTCTCCTTCCCCATCAAGCCGTGATTAGTGAGATGCACTCAGGGACTTTGGCAGTACTGTCCCGGTCCTCCATGTCAAGTGACCATCATATATTCCCTATCTGTTCAAACATGCAAGCAACGGATCAACTATCTCCAAAAACATGTTATTCATGCAGTTCTCAGCATTGTGGATGCATAGTGATGACTCTGGCTGATCAAGTTTCCAACACTAAGAGTTTTGAGCTCTTAAACTTATGACAGTCTCGAGAACAAGATGCATGCTGGAGTTTCCAAATGCCACAGGGTGTACATGCCTTGGAACAGAGGTACCCTATGTTTCTGTTTACTACATGCACAATATCGAAGTTTAGCTAGTAATGACTAAAAACATGTAATTCCCTTAACTGGACCAAAAATAACTCAGCAGCTACTCACCAACCCTAACCCAGGTTTCCAATTCCCTGCTCCCTAACCACATTCTTTGAAGATTACTCTTGTCAATGATTGGAGTCAGTCAGCTTTTGTATGGTTTTGAATTCATATTGTTGGCTTTATTCTAAGTTATTCTGGTTCACTAATGTTAGAAACGAAAATCGCTTCTCAATAATCGCTCTAGACAAATTCAGGAAAACAAAGTTTTATTAACAAGTCTGCAGAGTTGAGCACCCTTGAAAACAAAAAGGCGCGCTGAGGCTTACAAAGTCTCCCATTATATACAGTACAAGTCCCTCCCCTCCTTGGCTCTAACGAGCCATGAGGTTCACATTCTTAAAAAAATCATTATTCTCCAATTTGCACTCTTATCACAAAGTCTGCAACAAAATGTCTTCAGAGTCTCTAAAGTTGTTGTTTTTCTCACCCTGTAGTCTTATCAGTCAAAGACTTATTCTTCTCTGTCTGTGCAATCTGTAGCAGATGTCTCTCGAGTCGTTTCCCTATCCTGGAGTCTTATCAGTCAAGGATTCATCCTTCCCTGCCTGTGTTAATGGTTTCATCAATCAAGGGCCAGTTTGTTTTTACTCTGCTCACAAATTGTCAGCATTCTGCACAATTTAAACTAGCCTGTTTGTTTTTACTCTGCTCACAAATTGTCAGCATTCTGCACAATTTAAACTATTCTACTTTTGAGTATATAAAATGTTCTAGAAAAGAAACAAAAGTTTTGTCTTTTATTATAGATCAGTCTGTGGTCCAGGCACATCTTAAAGTTTAAACCGAAATTACCTCTCACAATTCCACCCTTTTCTTTCTTTAAGATATGCCTGACCAAGATAAGCCCCCCCTCCCTCAAGGGCCCGGGAAATCCTTGGTCTTTCGCAGCAACATCACTTTAAGTTCCCGCGTCCCATGTTGTGGAACCACCACTGCCTGGAGTCGGGAAATATTTTTCTGAATTAAAAACTGAATACAGGGAGTTAGGCAGGGTAATACGAGAAGAAAAACCATGCCTCCCCCAACCACCAGCAACGCCGTGCGCCACCAGCTACCACCTAGGAGACCATCCCACCATCCGATGCCACTAAGAGGACGCCAAGATTGTACTGGCACACGGGCCAATTTCCGAATTTCATCGGAAATTTTCAAAACCGCTTTACCATTATCGTCAATCTCTAGACAGCAGTTTGTCAGGTTAAATTTCCCGCACACACCCCCCTCCGAGGCCAACAGATAATCCAAGGCAAGTCGGTTTTGATATATAGCAGCCCTCATCTGATCCTGCTGCTTAGCCAACATCTCCAGGGCCAGGGCAGTCCGGTTAGTAATGACCTCTACAACTGCTTGGAGTCTGATAATTCGATTTAACATATAGATAGGAGTACGATATCCCCATGATCCGTCCTGTGCCCATGTAGCCGGCCCGTAGTATTCAATAATCCGGGCCGGTGGCCACTCATCCCCCCAATCACCGACTTGGATATCCCTTGGCGACCTACGCAGGGAGTCAAAGAGTTTAACTCCCAAATCATCGCCTTCCTCCTGGGGTAATAGGAAGAATTCAGGTCTTATTAGACCCAGGAAGCATACTCCAGCCCATCCCATGGGCAGTTTGGAATATGCCTGATTACCGCATATCCAAAATAGGCCATCTGGAGCAGGCCCTCCCTGCCTCACAACGTCATCCCACAACTCCTTTACCCCAGGGACGCCCTCATAAGGACCAGGACCACTGCAATTCCAGTATTCGGATTGTTGACCCCGTGGCAGAGTCTGGACAGGATTATTCCAGCATTGATTCCCCTGACAACCATCGCTCCACACTCTTTTCATGCCATCGGAAGGGTCAGCACTTAGCTCGTAAGAGGAGGAATCAGAACGTAACCGAATGCAATTTTGA
Organism: Chiloscyllium plagiosum; assembly: GCF_037043375.1. Classification (NCBI taxonomy): domain Eukaryota; kingdom Metazoa; phylum Chordata; class Chondrichthyes; order Orectolobiformes; family Hemiscylliidae; genus Chiloscyllium; species Chiloscyllium plagiosum. Next base: position 73,497,864 of record NW_028270139.1, on the reverse strand, counting down.
TGATCTCGGTGTGCAATGTACCAAGCAATATTCTCAGGCCACCATACTCGCGTGGTTGCATCCAATATATTCTGACAGGGGCTAATCCCTACCTTCATGGTCCCCTTGCCTTCAATACAGAACTGGCCCTCAGGGCTGTTTGTCAGTCTCCACCCCTGGCTTTTTCTGTCGTTGTCATGAGTCCAAGTGGTTTGCAGCAATTCCCCTATGTCTAAGCTTTGACCAGTCCACGGCCATTGTTCCGACATATGCGGCCCCCCACAGACCCAGCAATTGCTAACATTTAAAACAGTGGCTATTCTAGAGGTGAGATCAATAAACAGGTTTTGTGTAACATCAGGGAGTTCAATCTTTCCTTCTACCTCTTCGTATACAGATGGCACTTTAGGGAGCACGACCGTTCCCTGACGGTCTTGCTCTTTCCCCAACCCCCGATCAGTGATCTGTATCTTGGTCTCCTTGACTCTGTCAACCTGCTCCCTGAGCAACACGGAGGATAGGTCCCACCTCCCAGTTTTGCTAATACACACCCAGCGGTCATTTATAGGGCATCCATGGATTTTGCCACCGTATCCTTTATTATATACCTGATAATAGGGTCTCCCATCCTCCCAACATTCATGGCGTGCACTCACATCGTAACACCTATCGTCCACATAGGAATGGGACACAAATGATCCCGAATAGATTCGAATCCCAAGTCTTACTGTAGTTCGACATTTGTCACATCTCCCCTCACCCTCCCCCACATACAGGAGTAAACTGATCAATATCCCCACCAATACAGTCCAAGTAGAGTTCATTATTGCTGTCTTTTCAGTTTTACCGACAACGGCTTGTCCCCTTGCTCGCATGTCCAGGTGCTTTCTTCTTCAGGCGGAACAGGCCCCTTTATCCTTGATGCGTGGACCCACCCTTTTTCTTTCGTCCGAACAGCTGCTTCAGTTGTTAACAGAACCAGGAACGGTCCTTCCCACCGCGGCTGGAGCTTTTCGGCCTTCCAGGTCTTAACAAGTATCCAATCTCCGGGCTCCACCTTATGCAGGAGGAAGTCGAGCGGCGGAGTCTGAGCCAGGAGACCTTTCCTCTGGAGTTCTGCAAAAGAACGGGATAAGGCCAGTAAATAGGTTCGGATAAATACATCCCCTCCTTGTAGAGTGGGGCATCCATCAACCTTACTCCAATACGGTAATCCGAACAGCATTTCATAGGGGGAAACCCCGACATCTCGGCGAGGTGCCGTACGTATACTCAATAGGGCAATGGGCAGGCACTTTGGCCAGGGTAACTTAGTTTCTAACATCAGCTTAGTCAATTGGGTCTTGAGCGTGCCATTCATTCTCTCAACTCGACCCGAACTCTGAGGATGCCAGGGTGCGTGGAATTTCCATTGGATACCCAGGGCAGTACAGATCAAATGGTGTAGCTTAGAAATAAAATGCGTCCCGCAGTCGGAGTCGATAGATTCCATTATGCCATATCTCGGGATTATGTTCTCTAACAACAGTCGGGCCACGGTTGGTGCATCGTCTTTGGCAGTTGGGAAAGCCTCTACCCAGTGAGTGAAATGGTCTACTAATACTAGCAGATATTTCCATCTCTGTACTGGGGGTAAGTCTGTAAAGTCGACTTGGATCCTCTGAAATGGCCTAAATGTGAGGGGCTGACCACCGGCTGGCATAGAACGCATGGCCTTCTGATTAATACGCCGGCAAGTGGGGCATCCGACTATCTCTTGTTGGGCTAATGTGTATATCCCCCTGCATACATAGTCTCTCAGGATTGTATCACACATGGCTTGCACCCCCCAGTGGGTCTGATGGTGTAATCGGTGCAGAATACCTCGGGTGATCTGTTTGTTCAGTGCTTGTCTCCCATCAGGAACCGTCCACTTCCTGTTAGTATCTAGCCGGGCACCCAATTGATCCATTTTATCAATCTCCCCCTGGGTGAAGACGGGTTGTTTAGCGAGCCCTTCCCTCAACGGTATTAACGTTAACAATTGGATGGATTTTTTGACCGCTGCCCGCTTGGCTTCCTCGTCTGCCAGCCGGTTTCCCACCGCTTCCGGTGTCGACCCCTTCTGGTGACCGGGTACATGGACTACTGCAAGTTCCGTAGGTAACGCCAGGGCTTCCAACGTTAGGCTGATCATTTGTTCGTGAGCTAATTCTTTTCCCCGGGAAGTTATCAATCCTCACTCTTTCCAGATTTTCCCGAAAGTATGAACGACTCCGTATGCATACTTTGAGTCAGTATATATGGTTCCCACTTTCCCTTCCAACAACTTCAGGGCCCTCTGGAGGGCGTACAACTCACAGGATTGGGCTGACCACTTCCCAGGCAGTCGTCCGGACTCAATCGCCCGTTTCGTTGCACCATCTATGACAGCATAGCCACTGTATCGTACTCCACTGATGCACCGGGAGGACCCGTCGATATACAGTTCCTGTCCCTCACCCAGCGGGGCTTCTTGCAGGTCCTCTCGGCTCTTGGTCTGCAAGTCCACAAATTCCACACAATCATGCTCCTGTTCCCCGTCTGCAGGACGTCCGTACAGAAACTGGGCTGGGTTGCAACTGAGATCTTTTGCAAAATTGAGATCGTTCCCGGTCATCAAAATCGTCTCATACTTCAGGATGCGAGAGTCTGTTAACCAGCGGTGAGCCTTTTGAGCCAGTATGGTACTAACCGAATGTGAGGAGTATACTGTGATCCTTCCTCCAAAGGTAAGTTTTCGGGCCTCTTCTACTAACATTGCCGTAGCTGCCACTGCCTGTATACAGGTCGGCCATCCACATGACACAGGGTCTAACATTTTTGACAAAAATGCAACCGGCTGACGTTTCCCCGCCCGCAGCAGAGTAAGCACACCCTGGGCAATTCCGCCGGCGCTATTAACATATAACTGGAACGGTTCCTTCAGGGTGGGTAAAGCCAATACCGGAGCTCGAATCAGTTTACTTTTAATAATATTAAATCGCTGCTCCTCCTCATCTGACCAGTCCACCTTTTGTCCTTCTTGTCCCAGTTTGTCGTACAAAAATTTTACTAAAGTGGTGTAACTTTCAATCCATATCCGGCAATACCCTACTAGTCCCAGGAATCGTCCTGGGTATTGGCATACCCGTAATTCCTGATATTCGTTCTGGCGTGATACGGCGGTGCCCCTTACTGACTTGATGGCCCAGATATCTTACTTCTCGCTCCACAAACTGGAGTTTTGTCCTGGAGACGCGTAGACCCTGTTTACCCAGGAAGTTCAGCAGGGCAACGGTGTCTGCTCGTACCTCCTCTTCTCTTGGTCCTGAGAGTAAGAGATCATCGACATATTGGAGCAATTGATTCTCCGCGTTACACCGAAATCCTCCTAAGATCTGCTCCAGTATTTGTCCAAACAAATTGGGTGACTCCGTGAATCCCTGCGGCAAGACCGTCCATCTTAACTGTCGCTTTCGTCCTGTGAAGGGATTCTCCCATTCAAAGGCAAAAAGGTTCCGACTTTCTTCGTCAAGGGAGCAACTCCAGAAAGCATCCTTCAGATCTATTACGCTGAACCATTCATGTTCGGGAGGAATTTTACTCATTAACGTGTAGGGATTAGGTACCACCGGGTATCTAGCCTGGACTACTTCATTCAACCCTCGCAAGTCTTGCACCAGCCTATATGTCCCGTCCGGCTTCCTCACAGAGAGTATTGGAGTATTGAAAGGGGACATGCATTCCTCCAGTAGTCCATCTGTGATTAATCTTTCTATCACAGGTTGTAACCCCTCCCGTCCTTCCATAGCAATCGGGTATTGCTTCCTTCTTACCGGGCCTCTTCCTGGTAACATGGTGATTTGGAGAGGTTTGATGTTCCCCTCTCGGTACTATACTTCCGGGTCTATTTGTTGATCATCTTCTTCGGTGAGGGCGAACAACCTTACCACCATTTCCCCGTTATTTGGTACCGTTCCGATCCCTAGTTTGACCTGCAAGTCTCTTCCTAACAAATTAAACCCCGCCGATGGCAGTAGAAGGAGGTCTCGTTTAGTAGTTCTGTTTTCATACCCAATTTCCACGTCCTCCACCACTGGGACTTGTAATTTCTGTCCTCCAATTCCAGATACCCCCATAACTTTTCCTCCTGCTCGGGTGCCGGGGGGTATTTGGATTATACTTGATCTTTCGGCTCCCGAGTCCACCATAAATGTGATCTCCGATCCTTGGGGCCCTACTTTCAAGTTTACCAGGGGTTCCTGTCGATAGTCCTTTTGCCCCAAGGGTAGGAACCCCCGACCTCCCTAATCTTCCTCCATCAGGGCGTACGACCTCACCTCCCGCTTGTAGCGGGAGCACTCCCGTTTAAAATGTCCCTCTTCATTACAATAGTAACATCTGAGTGTCCTCTTCGTTTCCCTGTCGCGGTTTCGCGTTCCTCCACTCTTCCTTTGTTCCGGCCATGGTTCTCTTTTCCTCTGCTCTTGCCATGACTCTCCCCTTTCCTGTTTCTGCCACGGCTCTCCCTTTTCCCTTCTTCCAGCTGTCATTTGTTGCACCGTTTGCATCATTATCTTTGTCGCCTTCTTTTGTTTCTCATCGTCCCTTCTCACAAACACCTTTTGCGCCTCCCGTAGTAATTCACTTAAAGATTTACTATCCCAATCATCCATTTTCTCTAACTTCCTTCGTATGTCTGGCCAGGCCTTTGATACAAACTCTACCCGTATGAGTTGTTGCCCCACGTCCGTCTCAGGGTCCACCCCAGCAAACTGCTGCAAATTCTTCCTAATCCTGTCTAGGAAGTCCGTAGGGGTTTCCTCCGGGTTTTGATGATTACCAAAGGCCTTGGTAAAATTGTGCCCCTTCGGGGCTGCGTGTCTTATTCCTTTTATCCAATATTCCCGCATGTCTCTCATGTTGCGCCGTCCTTCCTCCGTGTTCTTATCCCACTCGGGGTCGGTGAGGGGAAACTTCTGCTCCCTTCCTTCTCCCCCCTCTCTCTCCCAGACCAAGAGCGCAGCTTGTCGTATCATCTGACGCTCCTGGCTAGAGAACAATGTTTTCATGATGGAACACATCTCTTCCCACGTGTAAGTATTCGGACTCAGGAACTGATCCAATTGTTCAGCAAGTCCCATGGGGTCCTCTAGTAGACCCTTCATTTCCCTCCTGAAATTCTGTACTTCAGTACTCGTCAAGGGAACGTTCACATATCCCGTCCTTCCCTCCTCGCCCCCCATGGGCACTTCCCGGAGTGGATTCATTCTTGCAATCGAGACAGGGTTTTGTCTGTGACCCTTTCCAGCTTGAGATCTGGTCTGTACCCCTGAGGTAGTTTGTGATTCCTCCCCTTCCCCTGAATCGTCGTCACCCGAAGGAACATTTTGTGGGGCAGACGGGGTCACATAGGGCGGCGGTAAGTGATCTAAAGGGTCCCATTCTTTCTGCCCTTTCGAGTCTTTATTAGTTACCTGCATTTGGCAAGATATCGTAACCGGTAGCCAACAAAGGGCATAATCACTTTCTTCCAGATTAACATCAGGTTTTGAATTGACATATAAAATGAGGGCTTGCCGGACCCAGTCTTCGTCAGTACCAAATCTAGGCCACCACACTGAGTCGCCCTGAATAGGTTTCTGGGACCACTTTTGACAGTATTTTACCATCTTCCTTTTAGATTTTCCCTTTCTTCCACCCTGATCCCAATTATTTAGCATTCTCCCTAACGGACTATCGTCAGGTACCCCGGGGTATGTGTCATTGTCCCTGTTTAAGCCTACCTTTCCCTTAATCGCCTTAGATCCCTTATTTCCCATTTCCGAGGACTTCGTATTTTTCCCGTGATAATCTATCACAATGTAGCCAATTCCCGGACCTTCAGTCCCGTGATCGCCCAGGTTCCTTTGCAGGCACCCCCGGTCTTTGGATTCCTGTGTCCTACGTCTCTGTGACACAGATCACAGGCACCCCGTAGGTACACGTTCCTCCTCAAACACGGTCTCTGCAAAATCCCTCACAGGCGAGCCCCAGTTTCTAGATTCCTGAGTCCCACGTCTCTGTAGAAAAAAATCCACAGGCACCCCGTAGGTCCCCAGTCCTCCGGAAACACGGTCCCCGCAAGTTTTTTCTTACCTGGGTTCGGTGCACCGAAATTACTCGATCGTTAACCGTCCCCACTGCCTCGGGTACACCCCTTTGTTTTCCTGAGCCTCCCGGATATCACTCGCTCAAGCCGCGCAGGGCGACAAGCAAGGAATCAGGGACTGCCGAACTCGGCAGGGTGCACCTTCTCCGATATCCTTCCTCAACTCCCCTCGCGGCCGGAGTGTTGATCCCGGACGAGCCCCCAAGTTGTTAGAAACGAAAATCGCTTCTCAATAATCGCTCTAGACAAATTCAGGAAAACAAAGTTTTATTAACAAGTCTGCAGAGTTGAAAACAAAAAGGCGCGCTGAGGCTTACAAAGTCTCCCATTATATACAGTACAAGTCCCTCCCCTCCTTGGCTCTAACGAGCCATGAGGTTCACATTCTTAAAAAAATCATTATTCTCCAATTTGCACTCTTATCACAAAGTCTGCAACAAAATGTCTTCAGAGTCTCTAAAGTTGTTGTTTTTCTCACCCTGTAGTCTTATCAGTCAAAGACTTATTCTTCTCTGTCTGTGCAATCTGTAGCAGATGTCTCTCGAGTCGTTTCCCTATCCTGGAGTCTTATCAGTCAAGGATTCATCCTTCCCTGCCTGTGTTAATGGTTTCATCAATCAAGGGCCTGTTTGTTTTTACTCTGCTCACAAATTGTCAGCATTCTGCACAATTTAAACTATTCTACTTTTGAGTATATAAAATGTTCTAGAAAAGAAACAAAAGTTTTGTCTTTTATTATAGATCAGTCTGTGGTCCAGGCACATCTTAAAGTTTAAACCGAAATTACCTCTCACAACTAAGTTCTACATTCTTTACTGCTTCTATAAGTATAAAGCAATGGAAAATCAAGATAGGGCGAAAAAAGTAATATCTTAGGATGAAGCATCAGCAAACGAGCCAAAGACTTGGCTTCAAATACAGTACATATATCATGTCGCTCTGTTAGAGAACTAGTTACTAGTTAGTCAATCTTAAGCGGTCCGCCTCAGTTGTTTAAATTTAATCTCTCATTGTTGAAGAACTGGCAAAACCCTCTGTGCTCAAGTTACGTGTAATATCCTGGGACATAAAATCTCGCAATTGTTTCAGCCTTCTGCTCTATTCATTGCTCTGATGGCTCTCTCATTCTACAGTTCACACACTGGATAGAAGTTAGGTTGTTAGATAACTTAATCAGATACTCAACCTTGGATCAAGAATACATTCAGTATATTTTAATGTAGGTCTAGACAAAGAATCCAATGATGGACCAACTTGTGCAGAATACATTTTCTCCACAAGAAACCATTGCATCCTTGAAATATTGATGCTCATACAGACTTGTGTGGATTTATACATGGAATACTATTAATATAGAATAACGGGAAGGTAAATGGTATGTCAGCCTTTAGTGCACAAAGCATTGGGGTACATGAACCTTACAATTACTGTATAGGGTTTTGGTGAGATCATATCTGGAATAGTGTGCACAGTTCTCATCTTATATCGTGAAACATATACTTGCATTGGGAGGTGGTACTTCAAAGGTATAAGAGTTTAGTTCCTGGGTGGAGAAACTTGTCCGATGATGAAGTTGAGTAAAGTGGGCCGACACTGTCTGGGTTTCGATTAAGGGGTGAACTCATTGAAACATAAAAGTTGCTGAAAGGCTTGACAGGGTAGAACCAGGGATTGTTTCCTTAACTGGGAATAAGGGGTCAATCATTTAGTACTGAGATGATAAAATAATTCTTTGAATGGCTGTAAATCTTGGAATTCTCTAACGCAAAATGATTATGGACGCTGTGACACCAAGCAAATTTTAAGTTACATAAATAGCTTTGGGGCCTTAGTGTATCAAAGGGTATGCAGGTAAGATTAATTAGCAGAGCAGCCATGTCGGTCTACTTCTGTACCTACTTGTGTTATGTTCTTTCCAATCTATAACATATGACTAAGGACAGAAAGCACATGGGAACATCTTCAATTTGATTTTGTAAGTATATTACTGTTGTCTAGTCAAAATCAGGAAATTATCTCCAATAGCTTTGGGTGTACCTAAACCAAAGACTGCAGAGTTCAAGGTGCTATACATAACCACCTTAAGAGGAATTAGAGATAGGACAATAAAACGGATTTTTCAAGGATTGCTTACATCAGCAAATGATGAAAAATGTTTGAGCCAACTTAGTTAAAATCTTTGATTTAAAGCAACTACATCATTCTATTTCACTTGTTTGTTATTACTGATGCAGACAGCAATGACTGAATACTGGTCATCTCTATCAACAACATTTAAATACCAGCTATAAGACCATACAACTCCAGACTGATACCATTGCAAATCCTATACAAGCAACAAAATGCACCTCATCTACTTGGCTACCAAGATGGAAAGTAACTCTTTCCAGCTAGCACAGTTCTGCTCAGGGCAGTGATGTTATCGTTAGTCAATTGTAGTGTTACCAATACACCTTTTAATAATTTATTTTTTTATGTTGTACTTATCAAAGAGTGGTGCGTATTTTTTCCTTTATGTTAAGTATGATTAACCAATTGCAATTAAGTTGACCTAGTTTAGATGAGCAACATTTTGAGGAGAAACTGTTCAAAATCCAAATAAGCCTGTTGGGTTTTACAGGATGCTAAAGTCTTAAGAGTCCAGCACTGAGCATCAAGGTTCTAGACTATTTGTGTGTCAATCTACAATTATGGCTTTCAGTGTTATCAAATTTGTTGCTGTCAAATGTCCACCTCCACATTGTCTTATCTTACCTTCCCTGATAAGGGTGGGAAGGAAAATAGGAATTATTTCAATTAAACGGAATTATGAATGGATGCATTTTCCATTCCTAAATTGAGTTGTAATCTTATTTGAGACGATTAGAAAACATTGGAAATCAGTTCACGAGAAATCAGGGAACTCAAACTTACTACTACAGGATACCATGATGGATGGATTTCAATGCAGTTAGTGGCTTGGAGCTCTGAACTTTAACCCAAACACAGAATGATCAATGGAAAATGATGGAGAAACTTGGCAGGTCTGGCAACATCATTAAGGCAGAACTGAAAATAGCTGGGAAAGGTGGTATCTACGCAGATGGTGGAATGGGAGAAAGGATATGGGTGTAGTGGGGGTGGAAGAAGAGTGCATGGAAATGGTGCCCAGAGAACCTGCGTATGAAAGAGAGCATGAGAGAAGTGCTTGGTGGGGTGATTGGATTGGTTGTGAGCAACCCTTTCAAAACAGGACTTGTGATGTAGGGATAGGTAAGGGACCTGGAGAAGTTCACATTCTGAAACTGTTAAACTCCATGTTGAGTCATGAAAGCTATAAGGTTCCTAGGCAGAGGAGGAGATGTTGTTGAGCTAGAGGATGAGGTAATGGTGGAAACAGCAAGTCAAATTGAGTGACATTCATCATAATGATACAGAGAAATCTTCCATCTCACATGAAAATTAAAGAAAACAGTTGCATGATCTTTTAAACTTCCGCCCACCTCCCTGCCCATTGTTTCTGTTGCATAAACATCAAAAAATCTTTTACAAGCAGTTGTAGAAGACCACGTACTTTTCCTTTCTGGAAAAAAGACTTGCCTATAGGAAAGTTTTACTACTTGAAAAATTAAGTGATACACATTTTCAAATGTGTGTGACTATGCTGCTTTTGAAGCAGTATGTTATATTATTGAGATACAGAGACACCAGGAGTCTTTAAAGGAAAGAAAAACTGCATGACAGACCCTCAGGAGGTCCGAGAGTCAGTACGCTACAAACATTTATGAGCACTGCAGCTAGAAATATCCAGAGACAGCAAACAGAAAACAGCTCTGTTCCTATGAATGAAAAGACAGAACGCAAGAGAAAGAACTATAGCACAAGGCAAAACTTAGGTCTACCCAAATAACAACCAAGTCGAAGAAAGTCTATTGGTCCACAGATCACTGCTAAAAGTTAAAAAAAAAATGAACAGATTTAAATCTCCAATTTGTGGTTTGGAAATTTGACCATTAAAATTTTCTTTTTCCAGTGTTTATTTTCTTTTAACCAACTGGTGTCAAATTGTTTGTCTTATTTGCGCATGGGTGTGCATGCCTCGGGTTTTGAATGGATACAGTTTGAGTCGCAGTAGCACATTACATCTTGCATTCTTTAACGCATGGCAGAGAGGAATAAGCTGGTTACAATAGTTTTTTTGTGTTCGTGATGTAACTTAGCATGAATTGCTTTTAGTCTGAATAACAGTTAAAGCATCTGATCATCTTCATTGTTTAAACATTTACACAATTGTGACAGTTTATCTGGCCTGATTATTGGTCCAATATTCCCAGTTAATTCGTAAGTGGCAAAAAGTAGATTTCAAACAGATCAAGTTATAATGAACAATTTTAAGGAATTGTGGATAAAATAATCTCGAATGGTTCTGATCAAGAACATATTGCTTGGCTGTCACTTTTCCATCACTCATACCTCTGGTTAGATGCTAGTGAACTGTTCCAATCAGTTGGTCAAAATACTTCTCTGTTCAATAGAAAATGTCATTAATACAATATTAAGTAGTTTTACAATGTCAAGAACTGTTTATTTTTCCCCCCCAAGATGATTCCTGCTTTTTATTAAAACAAGTTCATGAACATTACAAAAGTTACATAGCAGAGCAAAAAAAATAAATATTGAAAGCAATATGACCATTTATTTACATTGAGTATCATTTACTCCAATCTATTTGCACAAAAAAGTAACTCACATTCAACAAAAAATTGAAACCTTAAAAGTTAAATTATAGGCACTATTTTTTATTATATAAAATTAAGAATTCCACACTTGTCAGGGTGAAAGCAAGTTTATTTTGCCCACATTTTAAGTTCAGTGTTGGTTGAGTGTTATTTGTCATTTATACCTCTGCAGTTAATTAAAACACTAACGTAACATGCTTTTAACTTTAGGGATCAATTTATTTTTAAGGTTATGATAGGGTTTCAGTTTTGCCCAATTGCGTCTTCTGGTACTGCAGTGCAAGTATACACATATGAATGCAGTTAAAATGAAGTTTTCCCATAATAATACAAGAGAATCTCATCTATTGGTATAGTCATTGTTTGTAGTCATTTCTGAAGTGAATTCATAACTTGGAGTGGGCTTCACTTCCACAAGTTGCTGGTTTACAGCTTTTTCTTGCCTTCATTCTGAATCATTCTTAAACATAATATCCGTCCCGCAGAAAGGACTAATCCGAACCTCCAGTTTATGAAAAGACTTAACTCCACAAAATACATCCACAAATACTGTAACTTGTAATGAAAGCAAATTCTTAATTGGAAGAATTACACAGCTCATTGTTCTACTTTTCAACAAAAGACAATTTGTAAAATATAAAATAAGTACAAATTCCTTGCTCAGACAATGATTTAACATTGGACAAATGACTCGTAAGGGTGTAAATATAAAAGATATTGACAATAAACAGTTGGATGTGCAGGATTACATTTGAACAAATTCTTTCCTTGCAACGTACGATTATCCTCTCATGAATCAGCATTTTTCAAATTTATCCAACTTACATGATTGAGATATGACGACACTTTACTTCGGTTGGCCATTCAGATTGGTAATCTAACAAAAAATGAAAATCACATTCAACTCACTCACTAATTGTTCACATGGTGACTATGTCTACTTTATGCTTCAACTGCAAACCTAATCAACTGTAACTCACACCCACTCCCCTCACTGTGCACTTAACAGTCACCCTATTCACTATTTGCTCACTTAGCTCTCACATCCAGCTCATTCACTCATTGTCTGCTTCCATGTTTACCCCATATTTTCTGGCATGCCTATCTCCCCATAAATTATTGGCTCCAGCACTTGAATATTAAGGTCATTTGGAAAGAAGGCTTTGTTCTAAATTTGCAAGGTACATTCCTGTAAACAAATCCAAAATTTTTTTAAATTAAAAACAACTAGCCTCTGGTTATTAACTACATTAATGTCAATTCAAACTATTTTTGGAATTAAATGCAAAATAAAACTTAGAATATACTACCCTCCGTAGTATACAAATATATTTAAATGTAAACTCAATCGTTCATAAGAATATAGACAAGTGTAGTGATCTCTCTGAACACTGTAATTACTGAATATAGTACCTACAAGGCTGCAGAATGTATTGAACAGCTCCAAGCAAGTGTGTTTTTATAACAGGATACGAGTGCATAGTTTAGACAGAATGATGTTGCATTATATTTTGTAAGCACTGTGGTGTGATTAGATTACAACTTGAATGGACCAAGTTTTCATTTCATACTTTTAAGGGAACATATGTAACCAAAACAAACGTGTCCTATTATACTCGGTGTATTGAAAACTTGGATGTACATTAAACCCACTCTTTCCTGAGCCAGTGCTTTACAATTTGACAAAAGCAGTTGTGTAAAACACACTTGACACTAAGCCCTTTGGCAATTAAACAAAAAATAGTCAACTGGAGAAAAAAAATGATACTGAAGGGTTTTCCCTCCAAACGTTTTCTTCTTAGTGCGGGCAAAAAGTTAAACAAAGTGTCTCACTTACAATATACATGCAACTTTCAACTTAAGCCATTTATCCACAAAGAAATGTGTCTGCACAAAGCACCATTTAAGTTGCAACTTGCCTTTTCTCACTAAGCTTTCAGTCAGTTACAAAGTACAACAGGACACAACTCCGGAGATCCCCAGCAAAGTGTCAAACGTTATGTCAAACTTGTTCAAAATATATTTCAGCTTCTATAATGAATACTACTGGTGCAATATTAACTTTTTAAAAAACGTTTTAAAATGAAGCTAAAATTTCAGAGATTATAATAAATGGAGTAATAACATAAATTGCTATGAATTAAAATAATATTCCTCCTCTCCCATTATCCTCAACCCTGAAAGCTTCAAAAGTAAAATTCAAAAAATGTGTAATTTGTTTTTTGCCATTTAAGGTATTTATAAATATAACAGCTGGGATGCTACTCATTTCTGTCTTGAAATAAATCAGATAGCAATGGGCAGCAGACTGCTATAATCACTATCTGATCATGATAATGGAATTGTGCCTTGCTTTACTTACAGAACATCAAATTTGTAACTGAAGCAAAAACAGATTTCACTACTAGTCTTTTGTTGACCATTCAAGTTTCAACAACATTAGTTATCCATTTCCCCCTACCAATGGTTATTGTAAGATTTTTCTTTGGCATTTTTGGGATTGTGTCCAGACTTTGCTTTATTCTTTGAATGACAAGTTGCTCAAAAGCATTAAAATAATGGACAGTCATGAAAAAAAACTGATTGTACATGTAACAAAAAGTCTGATATTTAATGTCAGTAAAGTGCTACTCCATGATCTCCACCAACTTGTGCTGATTTCTGGCGGAGAACTGGATTGTCTCAAATCCTACTAAATCTCTTTGAACAGTCTAATTAAAATGTCCTTTTGATTCAGGAAAAGTAGCAGAGCAAGCTTCAGACTCATGCGCACTCGGATCAATAGCAGCCATCTTTCCAGCTTTCATCTCTAATGCTGCTGTACGTCTTCGGAGTTGGCAATGACCTGGAAATCAATTATAGGAAGAGGAATAATTACAACTGACAATTCAAAATTGCACTTTGAATATAAGTTAACAGGAAAGTTAGACAGCTTTACATCATTTGATTTTGTTACACAATAGACATTGAGAACTGGAAGCTGCTACAACATAAGGCTTTAAACCTTCTAGTAAAGCAGGGATTTTAAAAAATCTTTGGTCGTCATAGATCAAGATTAAATTCTTATTTTGATTCAGGATATAGTTTCAGCTTCTGACAAAGAGATCTTAATACTAAGATAATATCACTGCAAATGTCTCTTTACAAATCCCACAACCGAAAAGTTCAAACAAAGCAAACCAATGAAATACAAATGTGTAGAGCTAAATTGTCAAACTTGAGATCTCTGCAAATCTTCTGAAACGTTAAAATGTTAATCTACATATCTGAGTGAATTGGAAACTACATTAGTAACATTTACTCAAAGTGAAATACAAAGAATACACAAAGGTACAGTTTCCCCAGGTTACTTCCAGCACACTTTGACCAAAGTTGAGCAAATCAGCACACAATATTCTGGACCTTCAACTGCAATTTGAGTTTTTGCACTAGTTTTAAAAATATTGTTATAGCCTGGCAATGGTTTCAAATCGAATCAATCAACACTTAGTATTCACAATCTGCACCACAGAAGATAATGTTTTTGTCAATTGGACAGCTTGCTAGCAAACACCATCCCAAAATTAGTGGGCAGATTTCACTAAAATGTGGTGCACAAATAGGACCGAGTCCAAAAAAAGAACATATGTTTTTGAAGTGGTGATTCTGGACTTTTTAAAAAAAAAAAAAATCCATTCATGCAGGTGGGACTAGATTGGGTTGGGATATCTGGTCGGCATGGACGGGTTGGACCGAAGCGTCTGCTTCCATGCTGTACGTCTCTATGACTCTATGTGAAGAGGTACAGAGAATTGATGTGGTTGCCGATCTTCTCAGATACAGTGATAACATTTGCCACAGAGAGCAGTTGGATTGACTGATGCTTCTGTGGGAAGATAGAAGCTCTTAATAGAAATACATAATTTTTAAGCTTTGAAGATAGAAAAGGGAAAAAGTATCAAGGAACAACTGAGGAACTGTAATTGTAATTGAAGCAGGTTGTAAAGGCCGTAGTATGGAGGAGTGGTTGAATAGCATGGGCTTGTACTCACTAAAGCTCAGAAGAATGAGGGGGGAATCTGTCTGAGGTAAATAAAATACCACAGGGGTTGCTAAGGTGGATGTTGAACAGATGTACCCCCTGTGGAAGTGTTGAATAAGATATAGAGAGTGAGGAGGTACATTCAATACTGAGATGAAGACAAACTACTTCTAACAGAGGATTGTGAATCTATGGAACTCACTGTCCAAGAGTGCAGCAGAGGCAGAATCAATCAACAGATAAGTTTCTGATGAAAAGCAGGATAAAGGGCAATGGGGAGCAGGCAGGAAAGTGGAGTTGAGACCAGGATAAGATCAGGCATGATGTTAAATGACAGAGCAGGCTTGAAGGCTGAATTGCCTACTCCAGTTCTTAATTCCCATGTTCTTATATAAGAATGAACACTCTTATGATGAGGAGTGCCAATTTCTACCTGTTTCTAGACCTATGAGGAGGTTCATAAAATTAAGCTGTTACTTTGAGTAGAAAGACTCAACTGATCATGGCTTCAAAAATTTACTCAGCAACTAGCTATTCTGGTTTAACCATCACCAGTTGTCTATCTCTAATGAGAGAGCTGTCCAATGGTCCAGTAGGATTATGGCAACATTATATCCAACTAGAAAATCAGAAACTTAAAGCATCAGAAACTTTAGCTCATCATGTCTCTGCCAGCCAATAGACAGCGTAATCCCCTTTCCAACAGTTGGGTAATCAGCTTATCAGTTCCAGCACTTCAAATACACAACCAATTCTTTCTCAAGTGTTAGGAAGTTTTGCTTCTCTTACCCATTCAGGCGTGAGTTCCAAATTCCACCATCTTACAGGTGAAAGAATTTCTCCTCGTACCCCTTCTAAATATTCTAGATTTCACCATAGATCGATACCCCTCAGCTCTGGATTCTTTCATCAAAGGGAACTGGAAACTTATTCACTCTTGTTTAGACCTCTCAGATAAGGGTTGCCCCTCACATTCTCTAGTCCAAAGAAAATAACCTGAGACTATCAGGCTCAAAGGGCAAAATGGCATACTCTTATGCGTATTTTCTAATTTCTCAAAAACTAAAATTCACCAGCCCAAGCAACTCTAGCTAGTCTCCTAATTATCCTCTGTAATGCAACTTTCTAAAACAATAATTCCTCACTTAACACACTTGTCTTCTAGTAATATGCAAATTAGTGAAAATTTCAAGCAAGTCAGCTTTCCCCATTAAAATCAATGTGACAATAATAGAGTCTAAGCTGTAATTAGGTTTTGTAGGACCTTGCTAGTCAGGGGGCAAAAAAAAAGAATCAAACATACAAGTTAATATTGTACAGAACAAAACATACTCTAACTTAATCCTGGTTGCTAACTCTTCTGTTCTTACTTAGGGATGGGAGAAAGTGAGGACTGCAGATCAGAGCTGAAAAATGTGTTGCTGGAAAAATGCGCAGCAGGTCAGGCAGCATCCAAGGAGCACGAGAATCGACGTTTTGGGCATGAGCCCTTCTTCTGCACTTTTCCAGCAACATATTTTTCAGATCTTACTTAGGGATGGCCAATAAATTTTGGTCTAGCCTGTGATGCTCACATCTCATGAATTAACAGCAAAATAGGGGGATCCAAGATGGCGGCGACCCAGTAAGACTGAGTCTATAGTGCTCCTCCCAAGACTTGGGCACAGTGGGTCACCTACCCCCTACCAAGCTCACCAAATCATTTATAATAGTTTAGTAACTCAATTAGTTGTGTAATATTACATTTAAACAACTTAATCCTAAGTTAAAATGACTAAAGGGAAGGGAACCCGCAGCTCTCAGCAAGCAGGAACCCCTCCCCCACACTCTCCAGCTGCAGCAGAGGCGTCTGCAGCAGAGGCGTCCACAGCCGCCCCAGGGGACTTACCAACAGTAGCAAGCCTTGCAGAAATGCTTTCCAAGCTTGACTTGAAGATCGATGCTTTTATTGTCGAATCCAGAAACCGTTGGGAGTCGCTCTCGGCCGCGCTGCAGAAGCACGACCGTGAGATTGAAGAAATTCAACGCCGAGTCGGAGGGGCGGAGCTAAAGGCCGCGACCTCCGAGACAACCGCTCAATCGGCCGTGGATCAGGTCCGGACTCTCGAGCAGCGAGTCCGGACCTTGGAAAATCATACTGACGACCTCGATAATCGAGGTCGCCGAAAAAATATTCGTTTGCTGGGCCTTCCCGAACGGGAAGAGGAAGGCCAGCTTACAGCATTCCTGGAGCAGTGCCTGCCACAACTTTTAAATCTGCAAGCTGGATCAGGCCAGGTAAGGGTGGAATGGGCCTACCGGGTAGCAATACGCGGGCCCGGCTCGAACCAGCGCCCGCGCCCGGTCCTGTTCCGGCTGCAGAGCTACAGGGAGAGGCAGATACTCCTAGAAGCCTCTAGAAATCTCGGAAAAGACCCCCAAGCTATGATCTACAAAGGATCCAAGATCATGCTATTTCAGGACTTTTCCCCGGCTCTGGTTCGAAAGAGGAAGGCATTCGACGAGGTGAAGAAGCGTTTAAGGGACTTAAATGTTCAGTACTCCTTACGCTACCCAGCGATGTTACGCTATATATAAGCTGGGGGATTTGGTTAATGTTGGTGGGGGGAGGTGGTTACCTTATTCGATTTTACCTCTGTCTTTAGGAGCGGGGTTGTTTTCCCTTCGTTATTTTGTATTATCACATTTAATTATTATTTGTTGAAGTGGTAATTTTATAGTTATATGTTTATATATGGTATTAACATTACCGAATATACCCAGGTGTTGGTATGGGTGGGGGTGGGGTGCTCACTGTTAACTCTAGCTTTGTATTATATTTGAATTCTCCTCATTTTATTGAGGAGTGCCTGGGTCAAGGGTGGGGCATTGGTTGGGAGAGGATATGAGGGACTTTTGGAGAGGAAGTGACGCCCCCTGGGAACAAGGGGGAAAGTCTCCACTTAGATACGTTTTATATTTTTTTATTTAGAAATAGTTTTTTACTGTATTGTTGTGGGTGTATTAAAGAGGCTTTATTTTTGTAAATTTTACATGTTCCACGCTCGGGATGTTCTGGATAGGGTTCCCCCTCCCGAGGGGTCTCGGATTGGCCCAGAGGATTATGGTTGATCAGTCGGTTAAGTGGTGCACCTGGAATGTCAAGGGAAGTAATTCGCCACTCAAAAGGAAGAAAATATTATCAAATCTTAAGAAGGAAAGCTCTCCTACAGGAGACACACCTGTCAGATAAAGAACACTTGAAATTACGACAGGGCGGATTTGATCAGGCCTTTTTTTCTTCTTTTAGTTCAAAAAGCAGGGGAGTTGTTATTCTTGTTCGGAAGAATTTCCCTTTCAAAATCCTAAAGCAGATAAAAGACGAATCTGGACGATATATCTTGATTAAAGCCCTCATAAATGGAGAGGAATATGGGATTTTAAATTTGTACTGCCCCCCCGGCACACCCCTTTAAATTTATAACGGAAGCCTTTTCAAAATTGATGGCTTTTGATGCCCGTCATATAATTATAGGGGGAGACTTTAATTGTATTATGGATCCGGAAATAGACAGGATTCCCAAGAGTACTGCAGGAGTATCTCCCAGATCTAGACAATTGATGGATCTGAACAAAGAATTAGGATTAGTAGATGTATGGAGATGTCTTCATCCACAGGGTAGAGATTTTTCTTTCTACTCTAATCCACATAAATGTCATACCAGAATTGATATGTTTTTTGCCCCCTCGATTTTTTTAAATTCCATATCATCCTGTAAAATAGGAAATATAGCAATTTCTGACCACGCTGCTGTATATATGGAAACTAAGGCGAGAAACAGTGGGACATCCCCTCGGCATTGGCGTATGGACCCCTTCTTAATGAAAGATAGTAAATTTGTAAAGTACTTCTCTCAAGAATTTAAAACTTTTTTAGAAATTAATTCAAGTACAGCTAGCAACCGGTCAATGATGTGGGAGACCATCAAAGCTTACACGCGAGGCTTGATCATCTCCTACTCAGCAATCCAGAAGAAATTAAAGGGAGAACAACAGCGTCTGCTTGAAGCCCGCTTAAAAGCGGCTGAAACAGCATACACTGATAGACCTTCTATTATTAAATTGCAAAGGATTACAGCTCTTAGGACAGCTCTAAACACTACACTTACTCAAACGGCTAAGAGGGAAATATTATTTGCAAAGCAAAGGTTATATGAATATGGCGACAAACCGGGTAGATACTTAGCATTTCTTGCAAAGAAAAAAAAAGGCCCCTCAGACTATTATGTCTATCAAGGAAAGTACGGGTATTTTGACTCATGATCATAAAAAGATTAATGCGACCTTTAGAGAATTCTATTCTGAGTTATATAAATCACAGGATTGTGAAGATAGGACAAAGAGGATGCAGTCATTTTTTAAAAATTTGACTTTTCCAGACCTAACTCCGGAACAAGTATCGGTCCTAAATGCTCCTCTTACACCCCAAGAAATAGTTGATGCAATTAGGCACCTTCAAAATGGTAAGGCGCCGGGCCCAGATGGCTTTCAAGCTGAATTCTATAAAGAATTTACAGAAATACTGGCTGGTCCACTTATGGACATGTATAACTATGCATATAGTCAGGGCTGTCTCCCGCCTTCGCTGAAAGAGGCAAATATCTCTCTTATCCTTAAAAAGAGAAAGGACCCAGAAGACTGTACATCATACAGACCAATATCCTTGCTAAATGTAGATTTTAAAATCCTCTCTAAAACGTTAGCACTGAGACTACAAAGGATACTGCCACATATTATAAAGGAGGATCAGACGGGGTTTATTAAGGGCCGTAGATCATCCAATAATGTTAGAAGGGCTCTGAATATGATTCAAGCTTGTCATCAGGGAAAGATACCAGGAGTAGTGGTTTCATTAGACGCGGAAAAGGCATTTGATAGGGTCGAATGGTCATATTTGTTTTACACATTGGAGAGGTTTGGTGTTGGACAGGTGTTTACCAAATGGATCTCAACATTGTATAGTGATCCCAAAGCAGTTGTGGTTACCAATGGATTAGGCTCGGATAGCTTCAGTGTGGGTACGGGCTGCCGTCAGGGATGTCCCCTCTCGCCATTGTTATTCACGCTAATAATTGAACCACTAGCAGAAGCTATACGAGCTGATCCTAATATAGTGGCCCCAAGGATTGGTACAGGTAAACATAAAATTACCCTTTATGCAGATGATGTTCTTCTATTCCTCAGTTACCCTTTGATGTCCATACCTCGCTTAATCCAAGTTATTAATACATTTAGTGCATTCTCAG